>NC_071466.1:46595296-46662796 GCF_028500815.1 Rissa tridactyla | reverse complement strand
TAAGGCATTTTGAGCTTTGGGATGTCATATATATTTTTTAATAAAAAAAGAGTTTCTCTGTCACTGCAGTTTTCCCCCTCCAAAGCCTTCCTAATAGTTAGAGCACCCTTGTTTGTTAGCAACTTCAGTCTCACAACTTCTCATCTTCTCAGATTTCATAATACTGCCTCATCTCAGCAATCAGAAGAGAGTGCATTGTCTAGGTGGAGATATAGATGGATGAACTTTATTGTTAGACAACTATGGAGGAATTTAAAAAAAACCACAAACAAGAAACTTTCAGGTTGCAGTCTTGGATCAAGGGGACAAATGTTCAATATGCTTAATATCCTCAATATTTTGCAGCTCATTTTTAGCTGAAAGCATAAACAGGGCTGATTAAGTTATCTTGACAGAAATATTTTGATGATAGCAAACAAACTTAGCAGTAAGCATTTGACAGCATTATTTATTAATATGATAAATGAATTGTGAGATGTGTGATTGTGTGATGATGCATTCATTTAGTTGTTCCTTTTTTTCTTTTACTAATCTCTGTCATGTTGGATTTATAAATGGAACTGAGTGACCTTTGAAACTGTGATGGAAATGAAGAGATAAACACAACTTGAAAGGACAAACCAATTAATATAAATGTGTTACACATAAAGAACTGATTTCAATCAATTGCTATCTATGTAAACCTTTGGGCACTTAGCTGAATGAAATAGAGCAAACAGATTATGTGACATAGGGACAAAATATACTTTTAACTCTTTTGTTATGCAGTAGGGATATCATCCAAAATATACATAACACAACAGGAAGACCAAGGTGTGTAGTTCATTATGCCACAAATTCCACTGAGAAGTTAACAGTCCTTAAAGATTATCTTTCTCTGATAATCAGAAAGCCCTGCTGATGGTGTTCTTAATTTTATTTTTTATCTTACTTCTGTGTTTTGATGAATAATTAAAGTAGCCTCCATTTCGTTTGTTTGTTCTTTTCAGCACTTGTAATTTAACTTCTAAAACACTTACGCAGTATACTTTTAAAATATCCCAATCCAAGAATTTCTAAATAGAGTATTCATTTCTTCTACAGTTGCCTTGTAATGATGAAAACATTTATCACCCTGAAATCAATACAAATGTCTTGGGCATCCTTGTTTAAGAAAATTACAGCGTCTCTCTCAACCTTATTTATTTTTTTTTTTTTTCCGAAGAATGAACCTTTTGTTCTATGCATTTTAAACTGCCTGCACATACTATTCTCTTTACAGGCTTAATTAGAGAATATGATCAATTTAATATAAAGGTTTCAAAATACCGCCACTGATGCACAACAAGGGGGGGGGGGAAAGAAAGAAAGAAAGAAAGAAAAGAAAAAAAAAAAAAGAAATACAAGCTTGACATTTTAAAACACTTGCATTTGAAAGACTTTCACTACTAATTGATTTTTAAAAGAGTTCTGTGGAAAAGTGAACTCAGAAATGTTTGGAAGTGCCTTGGCAGTGTGCCAGAACATTTAGTACAACGCATAACTAGACAGTTTCTGGGGCCTTACTACAACTGAAAAGATATGTTCTTTGCCTTTCTTAATCTAATTTGGTATCCCAGCTGTACACTTACAGATTATGCCGGGTATTTTCAGTATCTTGTGGACATCTTTAAATGATCAGTTGGCACAAGGCAACAACTACCCTGCTGTCACAGGCAGGGTTAAGCAACACAAGGGTTTTTCAGTAGTGAGATTTTCTTCAAATTTCCTAAACCAAGCTATAATAATGAATCAATGTTCATTTCATTATTTTAGGTGTCATTTTGAGCATATTTATCTGCTAGTATTATTTTCTAGCATGGACAGGCTGGGCCAAAGTCTGTTGTTTCCATTTGTCTTTATTGGAGTTAACAGTTTTGTGTGGAGCGAAAAGGAGGGCAGGCTATATCTAATATTCTGTAATCATTTTCTTTAAAATTACCTTTTAGCCTGGATGATATGACACTGCCTGTTCTATAACATTTTAGAGTTCTTTGTTAGGTGACTGAAGTTGAAACAAAAATCCTCCTTTTTTTTGTGGAGTATGCACTTTGAAAACCTACATAGACAGCTGAAATATTAATGGAAATGACATCCATTCTATTTTGGAAAAAGAGCAGACCAAATGATAACGGGTAACATTGACCAAAAGCAATTACTTTAAAAGGATACTGCTAAGTATCTGAGAAAAATGATTCCTTTGACTAGTTGTTTGTCAGGCCCTGTGTGGTTTTTATTGATTGCTCTTGAATATATAGCCCCCGTGATTGAAAACGCTGCTGGTAATGTCCTTCTTTTTATCGTGCTGAGAGTATCTTATTGAGAATAATAAGAAAGAAATTTATACAGAAAACAAATACACATTGGAGCTTTAAATTAGCCAAAAGTGGTCTATAGATTACCTATGATATTAATTTTCTAGCATGTCTCCTTCTCTAAAGCTGGTATTTAGAATTAGATGACAAAAAATCAGGCCTTAGAAGTTAGGTATTAAGTATTTGTTTATGTCGTTCGTTTCCCCCACCCCTCTGTATCTGATTACCTCTGTGGAGCACTGCAATTCATCTTCTGCTATGAAGTATACTAAGTTTGAAATGAGTCATAGATAGGAGTTTAGCCGGTACTATTTCTTGTATATGAATATTTTATCTACGCAGCTAACTGTTTTTACTCCACAATGGAAGATTTCGTCTTCGTGTGAGGGGCTGGCATCTCAAAATGCCACCAGTCTATTTAAATGGACACTTGATTAGGATGCTCAAGTGAATGAAGACAGACACAGGAATGGATTTAAGCAGCAGACCGCAGTTTTATTAACTTAACACTGGAAAGCTGCTGAAACAATGAAAATCTTCCCTGACTCCCCAGCTGCACAAGGCCTGCCAGAGGTTGGAATAAAGTTTGTAGGATTCAGTTTGTTCTAGGATTCAGTTCTTCTTTTCAAGGCCTTTGAATATGTCTCTCTCCTTCCTTCTTCCCACAAGGCAAAAGTTACCAAAGGGAGACCTGTATGCCTTTTTCGGATGCAAAAGTTTGCCAGCAAAGTTCTGTGTTTCATTTGTTGTTGTGATATGCTTATTAGCAGTTCTCCAAAGTTAGGAAGGAATAGATAGGCTTTGCATTACTTCCAAATTTTCCTATCAATTGAACTGAAACTCCAAGATGCTTTAAAATCCATTGGGCTCCAAAGGGGAAAAAATCCTTCATGACTCCCATAGTAATTGTTCGGTCAGTCCTGAGGCATACTATAGTTAAAAAAAAAACAACAACCTGACATCTCTAGTTCCCTTGCTCCAGTTACATGGAAGGAGAGTGACGATGCAGACAGATAAAAGATCTGGACAGAAAAAGATCTCTCCAGAAGTTTAAATTAGCAAGTGGGAAGTCAGGAACAATAAGAGATGGAGAGTTTTTGAAAGAAAAATCCATGTCTTTTCCACCTATAGACTGAAGGTCTAATCTAGTTTTTCACCCCATGGGGTGAAAGCAGGTGATACTATGATAACGTATCTTCTTTCTGCTCTGCAGAACTCACAGAAAACCTTAATTAGACATCTATTTAAGGTGATTTCACAAGTTTCGTGTCGAGGAGAGTTGGATTAAATTTGTCTTCTCCTCCCTTGAATTGTTTCTTTTCTCCTATACAGACACTTATATTACATTATGTCCAACTTTTTTCTTAATGATTGAGAAACCAGTATCCGTCCTTTTGGAGTCCATGTAATGTTTATACAGTTCATTCTGTCTTTGGAGTCCCCGTTCATTTTGTTTCCACAGATGTACCACATCGGGATTGTTGCAAATACATGGGATTTTTCAAATGGTTTTGTATGCAGATCAGATTTAGCAGTAATGTCTTTATATGAAAGAGAAGGAAGGTAATTTTTTTATTTATCCACAAATGTGGTTTATGAAGTGATGATGCCATGGATGTCAACAGCAGAATTTATCTTTTTGTGTAAGTGGTCTTCCACACATGCCTAGTCACTTTTGGATGAAGTATTATGCCATATGGATACTGGGTTGCTTCAAGGACTGGAAAATAGATTATGACGACATGGGGTTTAACCAGTAAACCTTGATGAGACCACCCTGGCCACAAACAGACCTCAGTCAAGTGCCCCAAAGTCCATATTACCAACAATTTCTAATTTCTGGTTCTGCACAAAGCCAGCCTGGATGGCCAGAGCTGAGCTAGGACTGGGTAGGGACCTACCTGAGATGTAATATTGAGTAGACGTTGAGGATCATCCTACAGAATACAGAGAAGTGGCCCTGCAGGAATCAGCTTAAGCATGGCTGGACTTGTTGTCGGTACAGCAGTGCTAGCCAGATGTCACAAACATGGCAAAGAATAATGTTTTGCAGACCATGCATTCTCTGAAATAGTATTTAAATACCATGGAAACCTGAGGGTTGGGTGTTTGTACAGAGTTTGCTAGAGTTCTGTAGTTTACTTTGTTTTCTGGGAGGGAGGAAATCCTTATTCCTTTCAAATTAACAGGCTCTTGGTCCTGCCTTCTTAAAGAAACTGGAGCCTTCATTTTCTGTCTCCTCTTGCTGCCCCACGGCCACATAACTGTTCCTCCAGAACAACGTGTTAGAAAGTCTTTAAAAAAATGAGAGATGTGGAAGTTCAGGTCTTTACTGGTGTCATCTCACTTGCCCAGGTCCTCACGTGCAATGACATCCAAACAGTCCACACCTTGAATATGCTGGAAGTCCCTCAACCTGCTCCCGTGGTCATGGCAGAAAAGTGCCAGGTGTCTTTTTTTCCCCCAGTAGCCCCGTGAAGCCTTTAGTTGTGAAAATGTGTTTTTTTAAACAGATCTTTCATTTGAAAAAAATTTTAAAAAATTGGAGGGGCAGGAGATGTACTCACTTGCTTCCACATCAGATTTGAGTTTCCAAGGGAGCCTGCCTGTATAACTTTCTACTCTCCATCATCACAACTAAGTTACTGCTGCCAAAGCAGATGAGATGTTCCACGTGTGATTATGATTATATATATATGTATTTAAAATCTAGGGTCCAGTAAAACTGAAGTTATTTACGGGCCTTACCCTTAATCCTCACACAAATCAGAGGTGTCATGGGGCACAGACAGAGCTGCTGCTGCACCAGTACAGCAACTGGAGCGTCACCCTCTCTGATCTGGCTTGGTGTACAGCTGAAGTCTTAAGTGGAGGAAGAGGCTCGAAGAAAGCTCTTTCTTGAAATGCAGAAGTGCGGTCTAATGATCAATGACAGTGGTAATTGTGGGAAATGGTGAGGGAGGAGAACTAAGGGAAAAAAAGAGAGCAAGAGGGAAAGAAAGATGAGGATGGGAAAGTGGTGGTTAGTTAAGGATACTTCTGATTATGCTTCTCCTTTTGTTTTGTGACTGGCAAGGTCTTCCGTCTTACTGCTGGTGCTGTGGGGTTCGCACAGAGATGTACACAGGACAGGCTAAGACTCTGGGTCGTCTGTCTTTTGTTTATCTTCGTATGGAAAATCTGATTTGACAAATTAACAGATGTGAATGACTGGGGATAACATTAAACTTACTTTATTTGTATTTTCAAGATTTTCGGGGGGGCCAGTACTAAAGGTAGGATAGTAGTTCTCACCTAGAACTGAATTTTTGGCTACGATATGTCAGCCTCTGTTTCAGTACTGGAATATTCCTTTATGATATCACCGCCCTCTTCCTGTTTTCCTGTGGCTTGATACAACTTTTGCAGTGTTCTGTTTCCCCTCTGACTCTCCTCATCATCCCTTGATAATTATTTTGGAAAAATAGTATACTTTCCTATTGCAGTACCGGTGCTGACAGCTGTTGGTTTATCAGATGAGTGGTGCAGAGCAAAGCCTGGTACTCGTGTAGCCACATCATTTTCTGCAAAACTCCGCTTTTGATTTTGAAAGGGATTTTGTTTTGTTTTTATAATTATGTTCACAGCTGCAATACAGCTGTATTGTCTCACAGAGCCAGGAACAAGGACACAGAAAGTTAAAGCTGAGGTCCAGCTTCTAACTAGATAGATGGAGAACCGAATGCGATGCAAGAGAGCTCAATAGCCTGACGAAGAGTGGAGCAAGTGGGACATGGAAAGCTGCAGAGCCCAGATGCAAGTTTTCTTCTGTGCTGGTATCAGGACAGAAAGATGATTTGCGCAGCGCCCTTTTAGAGGCTGAGGGCTGTTATAGCCAAAATATCTGGGGAGCACGGAGAAAAATAATTCAGGATTTATGGTTAAAAATAACCATCAATTTTTCGTCAGCGATACTCTCTGCAATGAGTCATTGCTGAATATGTTTGTGCCGGAGTGGGAAAGTAGGGGATGAAGAGTATTTTAGAGACAATAATGAATTAATGTTGCCATGGATTTTGGAGCTGCTACCGCAGAATTTAAGAGTTGTCACCATGGAGTTAGGTCTGTTGTGTGCTGCAGAGTACGCAAAGGACCTGTCCTGTGGTGACTTGCTGCAGCAGGGCTTAGCTCTAGGGTGTTTGGACTTTAGACAGTAGTGGTAAGAGTAATATTTTGTTTAATAGCTAGAGGCAATAGTCAGATTGCATTACTGCTTCCGTCCAGATGAAAGGGAAGTAATGGCGAAGTTAAGCAATGAGTGAAATCTTAGATACGTAAGAAATAATAGGATGTAATTTATAACAACGTGTCTGTGGAAGGGTCACTTTAGACATAAGTGGAACCAACAAGCCTTTCAAAAGTCTGGAGTCAAAAATCGTATTCAGTTAAGCAGTGAGAAAACTACCTGACCGTCCCCAAACCAAAAAGCCCTATTAACTCGTTTCATATTTAGCTAGATCTGTTCCATTTCCAAGTCAAATGATGAGCAAGTTTTTCTTTATTTTGTCCGTGGTACTCAAGTTAATACAGATGTAGGTTGTGTTGTTACCGCTTGGAAAGTTATTGCAAAGTGTTGTTGCATTCTTGTGCTCTAACTTTAGGAAAAATGAAGTGGAAATTAGTAATATTTTACCTTTTTTTTATGGGAAGGAGTGAAAATAGTAGTACATAGCTAACTCTTTTTAGAAAATCTGCATTTTACTAAATTGAGCTGTATCTATCTCTGACTTTTTTAAGATTCTCCATCCTTCCCAGTAGCCATTGACAGTTTATTTTAAAACAGACAAAGGCCATAATGAGAAGGGTTTTTTTTTTTCCACACTCATCATCCAAAATAAAGAGTTATAGCTGTTAAAAATTGGTCTTAGTGTTATTCAGATCACATAAGACTTCCTTTAATTGGCCCTTAATAAGCTTGGTTTAACTGGGATTTAAAGAAAGAACAGTGGTCATTAACATTAGCCAGATTAAGACTCTGTTAATTACCACTGAAAGATAAAGTAATATGCAAAGATGGGGTCTAAAATATTCTTGCACTTAAGCACCCAAGGAAGTTGAGAATTTTCTTGCTAACTGAAATGAATAAGTCAGTAGCTCTTTCTCTGCAAAGCATAAAAAAAAGAGAAGATAGAAGAGAGGGAAAGAAAAAGAGAGAGAGAGTACAATTACTACATTTGAATACTCTGGCTTAATTAATACCCTGTATACAGAAATAGTTTCTATTTTGTTTTAATTTTTTTCTGTCCCTCAAACGTAACTTATGTTTTATTTCAAGTATTTGATAAATTCTGCATGGATTTATCATTTTCTTCATTCATTATTCACTCTTCGTGAATTTAGCATTGATCTTTTGTATATACAAGCAGTCTAATATATATTAGTAAGTTTGTTTATAGGCTTTATATATGAATATCAATATACAAATATACATTAGTGTGAATATTAATGACTATATATGAATAAAATAGAGAAATGTTATATGCTGCATTTATATATATCACTTTTAAGTAGGAGTAGCAGTAGAATCAAAATGTGTCAACCATTGTAACTAAATTGTTAAGAAGTATATCCTTATAATAATGGCATTTTTTTGATGTCAGTATAAATACTTTAAAGCATTCCTCAGTTACAGCAGTTGCTCAAGTATCAGCATGACATAACATTTCCACTTTGGAATGGACTTGTGGTGATTTTGTCATGGTATCCTGTCAATCACAGCACCCATCAGAGGAAAGTTCAAGAAAATGACAGTGGGCAGATATAGAATCATCTTCTTGTGTGCGTGAATAGTTCCTGACTAGTCTTCATCAGTCAGTGATGATTTATAATCTGAAATGAGAAGTTTTTAATCTTCTGTAATTGTTTCTTATATTTAATGTAATGAAGGCTTTTCCCCACTACTACACAAAGTGATAAGTTCTGGTTTAAACAAACTGTTGTTCTCAATTATTTCCATCTGTATGATTATAAATATTTTTAAAACAAGTAATTCTGTTTTTTTCCAGAAAGTGATATGTGCTGATATGTTGTATCTCAGTTTCATGGAATATTTTCACATTCTTGTATAGTGAGAAGGACTAACAGTTGTGCCAAACTTACTGTTACGTACTCTCATATATTAGTGATCTTTTTCACTTCCGTGTCTCTAAATAGACTGGTGATCTTAATTTAGAAAAGGCACTAGTTATATATTTTCTACATTTTATTTCTACTTCTTTATATAAATTTTAATTTTCTTTAAACTGCCCTCACACTGGACAGTTTTTCAACAGCCGTGTATTTTCTTAGGAGATACAGTCATATTAAAAAATGAAACAGTGATCAGTTGGCAGGTCAAATAAATCCACATATTCTATTTGATTCCATTTAGCATTCAATGATGCTGGAGTTTTTCAGTTTATTACTTTTTTTTTTAATTGTTTATTAACAATATAGTTGACGTGTATTTTTAAGGATAGTTGCTGATAAATCACTATAATGTATTATGGTTTTCTTTTCTGCTTGAAGATGTATGTAATATGTATTACAGCTCCACTTTTTCAATGAGCAATCAATAACAAACCCATGATATGCCAGATGTACTGTAGTGTTTTCTAAATAAAATAAATTAAATCTGCAGTGTTTCACTGATTTCTAAAGACTGTGTGCATATAATATTTTAAAATCAAGTAAATAAAGTTAAAAAAAAAAAGTAATCTTGCATAGTTACAAAAACATACTTAAAATCCTGTCTTTCTGTACAAATCCTATAGTTGAAGTCTATGTTTTTTTGAAATTATTTCAAAGATCTGGTTCTCATATTTGGAACCTTGAGTTGAGGATGCTTGGCAGATCAGAGGGTTAATCCTTAAATCATGTCTTATGCTGTACCTTTTGAATATAGAACACCTGCAAATGAAAAAGGACATTTCTCACCCATTCATACAGAAACTTCTACTTGTAGAAGACCTGGGACCATGTGGACATTCTTATCCTCCCAAGGGTGCACCTGACACCTCCTATGCATTCTTTCGTGAACATATTTTAAGTATCGGATGATAACCATGGGCCATAAAATCTGTTGCTTTTAAAATAACAGGAACTGTGTTAACAAAAGAACTTGCCAAACTTATTGTCTCAAATAAAATAATTGGAAAACAGGGCCAAAGAGGAAGAAATATGCTTTAATCGATAGGCTATTTTTACATGTGAATGGAAGTTTGGATCCATTCTACTGGATAAGGTACAAACTTTATTAGCCTAAACCCGGTCAACCTCAATCCTTTGTTAGATACAGGTTTTCTCTTTGTAGGCAGTGCAATATCTCCCTATTAAATTTCTCATTCATCAGTTCATGCCAAAGCCAGCCAGCGTGTTGTCATTGTTCCCTGAATGCTTGTGCTCAGAGTGTAGCCTTTGCTATGGAGCTGTCTGTCTTCCCTGCGGACTACCACCAATACGTACATATGGGAAAGAGGAAGGAATCAAGATAAGATTTAGTCTGCAGACCAAGAAAGTTTTAGAGAAACTTTGCGTATAGATGCTTATTACTTCTTTTATGGCAGAAGAGATACTGAGAACAATCTTTGCAGGTCAGCTTTGGGAATTAGTTAGTCTGCCTTAAGTGTAGAGGCTTTGGCTCAGCAAACTTTTGGGGGAATCCAGTACCAAACATGTAACCTACCAGCTGCCCCTACTTTTACAGAAGACTTTAAGATATTTTCCAGGATAAGCAGATAATTGTGCTTTGTCAACTTAAGATTTTCCAAACCATGTAAACAAGTTTAGATGTGTAATTCGTGTGCAAAGAACGTATAGGCAAACTTCTTTCCACTCATGCCACAAACTACAGCACAATCAATTGAAATATTCCTTGCACTCTACATGGAGCATTTGGCTAGTGATATATGCTGTCATAACAGTCATTAAAATTAGCAGGGTTTCGCTACCATGGTGAATGGAATAATTCTTCAAATAGAACAGCACAGTGAGACAACTTTTCCTAAGAAGCACAAAATGATGACACTGGAAAGAACTGGTTTGGATAACTTAACAACTGCAAAAAAAAAAAAAAAGAATCAGATTTAAAAAAAAAAAAAAAAAAAAGGCTACCTCAAATGTTCCTCTTTATGTTTTCTTCTTTCCAGTCTCCATGGTAAATACCTCAAGCACTTGCCAGTGTACTCCCTCAATGAAGAGCAAGGCTGAAATCTGTCACAAATCATACCTAGCTGCCAGAGAAATTCAAATTGCTGTAAGCACAAGTGCCAGGGGAGCTCTTACAGCGATGCTGAAACCATAATGCAACATTCACAACGAGATCATTGCATCATAATCTCCTTCTGAATGTGACTCCCTTTGTGTGTCAGGTGTTTGCATGTCAGAGGGAGAAGAAGAAAGGGGATTGCGAGTTTAGCACAATCTGTTGTTCAATATTAAAGGTTTGGGTTTTTTTTTATTAAAAATGACCTGTTTTTATGCAGGATATTCCAAAGGCTCCCGAGCTACTTGCTGCCCTCTAATCCCCTCAAGTACAAAACCCTTTTGTTAGGAATATTCATGTTTTCATTTCAGACAAGCTAGTTACTTGGAATTCTCTCTAAGCCTATAAGCTTGCAGAAGTTAATATATATTAAAAATTGTATTTATTTTCAGTATGTGCATCACAACTATTTAATTTCCTAAGTGCACAATCAATATTTAAATAAAGAACATTTGATTCTTTCTCAGCTGTATCAGCTTTTGAGCAGAGTAAGTTTATGAAAATCCATGGAGGGTTTTTTCCCCCAGATTTACAGCAGCATAAGTGAAAGGAGAATCAGGGCCATATATTACAAAATGTCATTTACATTAATTCAACATCCATCAGACCTGCCTTTATTTCATGCAGTCACGCTCACAAAGTTTATGGAGGTTGTTTTGGGCTTCTTTTGTTTTTTTGAGAGCTTATCGATATAATGTAAGACCTGAATGTATGTCCTCAAAAAAACCCCAAGATAGAGTGCATTTAATAGTGAAAAAAGCTGGCAGCAGGTTGGTTCAGAAGAGGAAAGATGCGTCAAATTGAGCCTCATGTGAAGGTGGCATCTCTCACTTGATTCTGCCACCTGATATGATTATAATCAGCAATTTTGACTACAAGAAAATACGTTTGATTCACTCTGCATGCAACTAAAAACCATTTAGAGTTAATGGTCAGCGTAAGATGATAGATGAGAGTATAGATAGTTTCACCAAAAACCAGAAACTCATTTCAATAATCCTTCTGCGCCATTGGTTGTACTGTTTTTATGATAGGAATATAATGGAGATTATCGCAAAAAAAGGGGAAATCAAAAGTGTTTGTGGTCAGTCATGCTTAACCCATCTAACTTCATGAGGAGCTGAAGTTTGGAATGCAGTTGTCCAGGGCAATTAGTGCCAATGAATATGTGAACTACAGCAGATTACCCGTTGTTTGACTACACAGGGTATCAGAGGCAACTGGTCACTTGAAGTGAAAATTTCAGTTAAGTGAATCCAGATCTAAATGCTTTATAGCCGAGTTGTGTGTCCTGTACCAAGAAAAGCATTGAGCAGGACTGATTTAGTCAGTATCTGTATTATTTGTTCTTTAACTGGCAGAAAAACATAAATATACATAAGAGAAATGGCCAATAAAGGTATTTTAGAAGAACAAATATATCTGGCTAGATCAGTTTCAGACTTCAAGGTCTTAAGTGTAAGTTCTAATAAAAAGTTAAGTTCAGAAAACACTGAGGGAAACCTCAGATTTTTATTTTTATTTGAACCTGAATGGCCCTGAAAAATTCCATTTCATCAGTAAAGTCCACTTGACGTTAAGAATTTTATTACTGTATCTTGCCCAGATTGCCCCCACTTTGCACTAAGTAAACGATCCCTGTTTTATGCCAAAAGACCGGGTGGAATCCTCCCTTCAAGTGATCTGTAAGGCGGAATTCAGCACACACCCTTACTGATGTATGGCATTGGGCATAAAGCAAGGAGCCACTATAAGTTTCACGAAATCATGTAAATTGAGCTCAGAAATAGTGGTCTAGTCAACAGAGCATCGCTAAGGAAATACGGACAATATGAGTAACTCAAATCTCTTTTGCCCATCTCCTGTGAAAACGTATTAATTGGCAGTGTGGAAGCTAGTCTGAGTTCTCTCTAAGTATTTTTCGCTCTTTCTGCATTGGGACCACTGTGATGAAGCGAGTGCAAGATTTATTGGAAAAGGAAGAGGGAATTATTGTGTGGTTCAATAATTAGGATGCTCAGGGAATACTCCAGGGTTCTCATCTTGGGTCTCTTTCTGTGTTTTGTCAATGTTTTTTACACACTCTATTTAAAAAGTAAAATACAGAAATAGACTTTGAAATGACTCTTTTTTTAACTTAACTGAGTAGATGCCTGTCTTCAGGAGTGGAATTTATAGGGAGTTTAAGAGTAATTTAAGCACCAAAGTCCCAGAGCACAATCTTAAAAAGGCCGCTAATCCCTTTACAAGTCTACAAAGGTCTGGGACTGCACAACCTAAAGGAATGGAGGTACTTTTCAAAACTGCTGGGTACTTAAGACCCAGGCTGAGAAAAATAACAGTTTTGAGATTTTCTTGTCCTTGATATTTCTGTACGGCATATCTTAGGCAGCTCCACACTTTTTTTTTTTTTTTTTGCCTTGAATCCTGAGCACCCTCTTTCTTCCTGCGTGTCGCATTGTAGATCTGAGTTACCCTCAGTTCTTTTATGTCAGCCAGCTAAAAGGTAGAGACTGTGGTATATCTGTGCCTTTTCTTGTACCTGAGCATAAATGCTAAAGAGCAGTGTTGGAGAGAAGAGAGAAAGAGAATAAAAAGTACTGCATGCTACTGAAACTGCGTAGGGAATTTAGGTAGGCAGAATGCAATTATGCATTTGGAATGTAGCCAGGACATATGGGTTAACACATGTACTCCTGTGAAAAGTGCCATGGGATATTTAATGACTGTGAGTTGTCAGAACTCAGTTTTACATCTCATCTGAAAGACAGCACCACCAGCAGCATGATGTCCCTTCGCACCATGCTGGAGCAGTTCCTCAGTATGGACTCGGAGGGAGTGAGTGGTGTCTCCTGAATCACCACGTCCATTTTTTGCTGCGGCTGGGCTTTCCTGAAAGATTTGTATTGAAACATTAATCAAGCCCAGCTTTCTTAGCTAATGAGGTCCAATGAGTTCACTATCCAAATTCAGATATGAGTGCAATTGCCTATGCCAGAAGTAGCTTGCGGTAAGATGACACTTTACCCAACACTTCTTTGGGGTGGAAGATGTTCCCCTTCTGGGCTGGCCACCTTTACAGAATCTCTGTTGAGTGTAAAAGTGTTGCTTAAAGTGAAATAGTGTAAGTGTGTAGTAAAAATATAAGCAAGCTTAGCAAAAGCTTAAAAGGACTTTTTATATCAGTATATTATGGCATGATAAATAATTTTTAAAAACAGAAATAAAAAGGCTATATGTCAGCTATTGTATATTGTGGAAACATGAAGAATCTGTTATAAAACTATTAAGAAAGATGGTTTAGCTCTGTTCTGTATTTAATCTCAAATCTACTTCAGTGTCACCCAAGCCTAAGAACAGGCATTACAATCTCATCTACTGTTTTTAATTGAAATGTTATCAACCTTTACAGTTCTAACTGTAACTAGAGTGCCAAAACCACCTATTATATCAATAATATGGATGGGTTTGCTGCCAGTAATTGTTAAAATGTACCCCAGCCTGTCCCATCGATCTGGGACTCAGTGGACTCACCTTCATGTAGGATTTTAATAGCAGATAATTTTTATTTTTTATTTTTAGTGAGAGCCACTCAAATTTGTACTTTGTGCCCTTACTTGATAGGCTTAATTAATGAGGATGTATGACAGAAGACAGTGTCCACCCATTTTCTGAAGTCTGAGCATTCAACATAATCTGTATTAGTAGCTTTTACTATGTTGATGTGCCGATGGGAGCTTTTTTACAGGACAAGCGGTAAAAGGCTGGATTCCACAGATAAAACAGCTTTTGTGATTCTTGAGTAAATAAATACATTCAGTTCCTGCATTACACCATTTTTAGGCAGCTTGTTCCCCTCCTGCCGAGCATTAATGCAGTTTGTCTTTGCAGTTGGGGCTTTCTTTTTGATGTGGTGATTGACTGGAGTTTGCCAGTCATTTGTTCAGCTGTGTAAGCCCCACTAATTTCCCAAAGTTAATCATAACAGTGTGTATGGTTGAGATAATGGAGCTGGTTGCCATACTCAGATGTAATTCTGCAGACAAATTCTTGATGCAAAAGTCATAAAACTGCAGTGTGAAAGGAAGTCCTTTTAAAGGCAAGTGTTCAGCATATTGTAAAGTCTTTCCTGTTCTATATGTTTATTTCAGTTTTGGTATAAAAGAGGCTGTCCTACCCATTTTCTCTGGAAAAGATACAATAGTACAACTGTTATCCATTTGGAATAATTTGTTTCTTGTTTTCAACTATGAGAACAGCTGAAACAAAATTAAAAAAAAAAAAAAGGAGAAAGGTTTAACTATAAAATTTTAAAACCAGTCATGTATCCAGCATGAGAGGTAGTTAAGAATCCATACATTCTCAGAATTTATTAGGGCACCAGTTATTCACGTGGTGTCATCTTTTCCTGAAAATACTCTGTAAAGGAACATAAAGGAATGCTTTAGATACGGAAGGCTATACTATATCTGCAACTGCTAGCTATATATAACAATACTCGAAAATGCAAGAAGGAACCTTATTTAAAATTATAGGATTCTGCATTATAACCAAAGGAGAATAAATGAAAAATCTATAATGTTTCTTAAATATTCTGCAAGCTATGGAATATGCTGTGAGTCTTACCACACCAGCACTAGCAAAAAAGTTGCAGTTTTGGTATGCTTCATTAACTGTTTGCATACAAGACAAAAGTGCTTTCTGATGAAGTGTAAAACCAACTTGGGACCAATTTTCCACAACATAAATTCAACATTCATTCCATCCCCTGATATTCTTAGATTCAAACAGCTAGGGAGGTTTTATGTCTTATCTTTTATCAATAATTATTTTTAATTCTACAATTTTAGATTATTCAGCCAAATATAATAAGCTGGGAGTTGATTTCATACTGTGATGATTGCTCTTAAAGACATGTTCCTTTCTAGAGTACTGCGATTAGTCTGGTTACGCATGTTTTTAACCAGTTACTTGAAATTCTGTATTATCATAGATATCTCTTACTAGAGTTGGTTTTCTCAAGATTTATAAATGGGCAGATACATTTTATTCAGGCATCTGTCCCTTCAAAGTTGATTTTAAGATCACACCTTTTTAATATTTTTTTTTTCTATTTGTAGTGGAGTTAAACTAGTTGCATGGTAATAATGTGTATTTTAGCGAACTGGAAAGTGCCCTTTTAGATTTGGTACTGCACATCTGTGAAAAGTGGTTTATCATGATAATGTAATTAGTTCTCCTGCAGCTAATAATTCAAATTTGTGTTTGCTGAATTCTGTTTTAGTGGTTTCAGTTTTTCTATTGAAGCTTGACTGATGATGGACTATCTTTATATCTTGCTATAAAGTACCATGTATTTACCGAATGAAGTTTATTTTACTTTTATTATGGAACAGTTTAGCAACTCAGAGGAGCCACTAGACTCCAGTGAGGTGAGAGGGTACATGGCAAATTTATATTGCATTAGTGTATACAAAATAAAGGGAATTACAGGAGTTATGCCCGACATGAAAGTCTGCAAGTTATCCTAAATCACTTCCAACTCGTGCAACTCGTGTGATTATTCTACTCAGGAAAGTTGTAAAGGTAGACAATAGAGGAAAGGGAAATTTTGCACTTTTCTGTCCAGTTCCATGATCTGTAGGCTTATTTTTAGTTTTGAAGTAGTTAGCGTATGGTAGAGAAAGAGAACTAATAGTCTTGTGGAAGTCTGGTACTAAGAGAGGGGGGAAGCATGCTCTTGGTAGTCCCCTACTTGCAGAGACTACTCTGTAGGCTGCTGAGATGTCCCACTCTAATCCTGATAAATCCTTCATAATAAACACCAAACTGTCTCCCAGTTATTATAAATATGAGTCTGGTATGTTGATTGGCACTTATGAATATTAAAAGCCTGTGTTTATATCATCTCTTCCTACAGTTGGGTTTTGAAGTGACACCTGTATTATTAAATGCAGCAGGACCTGTGCATGGGCTTGAGGACTGGTGTAGGGTCACCCATTGGGTTCCTACATTTGAAAGAACCACAACAAGCTAATTTCAAACAAAATAGAGCAAAAAGTAGCATGCAATAGTTCTCCATTATTAAGGTCTGTTTTCTATCTCTTCCTTACTCTCATTGATTTTGGGAAGAAAACACTAGAAAGCACTTTTAAAAATTGTTTTGGCCTATACAGTTATTCTTGGATCCAGTTCCCGTGTTCTGGAAAGTGTTCAGGTAGATAAAGAGATGGACAAATTTCATCCTAGAACTAGAGGTGCTGATGGACAGGCAGAAGGGATGCTGAAGAAACTGGGTACTGAGATCAGAAGAAACTGAGCACAATTACCTAATGCGCTGTATTTGACCCCACGTATAGCCTCACATATGTATTGAATTAAAGTAAAATTGATGCTGAATATGATCACTGAATAAATGTTTTAGAGCCTATTAAGTATGTCATTCTGTTTGAGTTTTGTGCTAATTTCTTTCCACATGTTTAAGCCCATCACATTTTTTTTTTCAGATGCTGTGTTCAGTCCTTCACTGTGTGTGCATTAAATATAGGGACTGTTAGCACGTCTGAAGTAACATCTGCTCTGTCTTTTTGTTGTTGGGTTCATGGTATAATTAGCTCTATATTTCACCAAATACAATTTTGTTCCCATGGCGGATAGAGCAGCATGAAGAAAACATAAATAATTGCAGATTAGAGAAACAGAAGGCAAAGTGGGTGTAGGTGGCTTTGATGAAAAAAAAAGGGTTAAGGAGAATAGAAGGTCAACTCATTATAGGACATAACATTGTTAAAATTATACTTGAGTATACTCCAGTTTCTCACATCCAAAGTATATAATTTTCTTTCTTCACTCTACCTAGCTTTACGTATAAGAAAGGTGTTTTGAAAATAGAACCTTTAAGCTAGGTTATATGTATTTAAAAATCCTAAATTATGTGTAAGCTTGAATGAGCAAGCATTCATAGACTAAAGTATGACTTTTTATTAGTTTAAGATTACAGGGTATAAATCACACTTTTCTGGACAATGCTGTGAAGTTTCTCTAAAGATTGCAAGAGAGAAGTGGTTTTCCACTCAGGCTTTTTGGGTGAGCATTATGCAGATTGCTAAGCAGATTTCTACTATCTGACAATTCACTGTTATGAATGTGCTTCCAGCAAGAAAGACATCAGCAACTTGAGTAAGTACAGGTACCTTGTACCGTCTGGGATGCCCTCAGGCATCCCACTTGGCTTCCAGCTTCCCCTCCTGAATGGCAGAGATCATATGTGGCTAGGTGCTCTATTTGCAAGCCCTGTGGGGATACATCAGATATCACAGGCCACCTGAAATGACAGCGGATTCCTACATGCAGGCAACTGAATAGACCTCCAGTGCTTGCAGTTGCCTGTGCAACAGTTTCCCTGTCTCGGGGAACAACAGTATCGCTAATTAAAGACAGTAAAAAGGGACGTTTTTCAAAGCAGAGCTAATATTTCAAAATTTCTTGCTTGCCTTAACGTATGCATGCATAAATGCTACTTTAAAAGATTTTCCTTCTGTAATATCTGGAATTAATAATGTGATTGGTGCAACTAATAATCAATTTTTAGATAATGATATGATTGTGTGATGTCTCATCTGTTTTGAAGTTATTTTAGTCCTTGTTTTCAGCCTTGTCTAAATAGAACCAATTTATAATGAGAAAGAATATAAATCATGATGGTTATGACTTGGAATAAAAGATTTTTCTACCAATACTCATGACTGATCATGATGCAGATCATCCCAAGTTTGTACCAACAAACAACATTTCCGTTAACAACGTGATGCGTTTCCCTTCTTTGTCTCTTATTGTTGAATATCAGAAGCTTTCCAATTATCTCATCCAAATCAAAAGAAATCCCAGTTGTTAAATAGTTCCCCACAAGAGGTAGCCCAGCCAACTTCACAGAAGTGTTCTTCGGGAACTTCATGGATGCGTTGCAGTTATGTTCTGCTAATACTGGTTTTCCTCCAGCTTCCTTGGAACTGCTGAAGAATGTAGGGAAAGAGCTGTATTTGGCTTTCCCATTCAGCATATTCTACTGGCTTCACTGCTGGAGGAAACTCTGTAGCTTCTTATTCCATGTTGAAGGGGTTTGTGGTGCTACAAAGGTGCCATGAGTTTGGAAGATAAACTACTTCCTGCACTCGCCGCACCATCACTCTAATAAACTGTCTCTTTTTCACCATGGCATTTTGAATTTCCAATTTTTTTATCTGCCATGCACACGTATATGTATATGCGTCTTCTACATCTGCTTTTAGGTATGCAGCTTAATAGAAATTTCTTTTGCCTGTTTACAACACTTCTTCTATAAGCACTAATAGTCTTGCCTTTTTAATCAATGTATAAAAACAAAGCATTAAATTCTCACTGATATACAAAATAAATAATCTCAAAATTAATTTATTATTTATAGCTTAATCACACACGTAAAGGACTTGCGACTTTTTCTTCTTGACCTTTTTTTCTTGTATTTTTTGTCTGTTCCCACTTAATTAAACTTTCTTCATTTGAAACCTTAAAAAAAATTAAAAAAAAAAAAGAAAAATCAGTTATGTCCAGCCTCTGGGGTAGGAGATAAATTGAAATTTGAACATTATAGCAGGTCATGCTGAGGTAAGAAACATAAGATTTAACATCTAAGGTTAAATCATCATGAGGTACAATGATCTCAGTTGTCACTGCTTTTGTGTAAGCAGCTTTGTTAGCCTTAACTATTTCTAGTATCATTACAATATTGGTCATTGTAATCTTCAAAGAATAGTACAGAGCAAGCGATAGGGCTACTGCTACTGGTACAGAAAATGTAATTTTCCTCCTCTTTTGCTTTCAGACTACAAACAATAAATCATTTTGTTGAAGAGATAATAAAGCACCAACTGGGTGCTGGTTTAATTCATATCAGGGGAGATCTTCGGTAGCTTTCTAAAACAAAGTAATTAGAGAAGGAGTTCTTTTATGAAAAAAAAATAGATTATTTTTGTATATCTCTTGTGTTCTTACAGGTGTTAATCAGAGTAGAGTAAAAAAGGTTGCATTCTACATCCATTTTACATCTGAGACATAAAAGTTATAAATCAACTACAACAATTACAAAGCACATAAAGAAAAATCCCAAGTGCAACAAGAATTTAGACATAAATGACTTCATTGTACTGATGAAGGTTATGGTTGTTTAGTGGGAAAAGAAAATAATAGGAAGCATAGCAAATAAATGAAAGAAAAGGATGTCTTGGGGGAGGGGAACGGGGAAATGTTTCCTTAATAAAGTCAACCTACAGAAATAAAACCAACATCTGCTCCTCGTTTCTCTATTTGATTTCACTTTTAATTACAGAACTTCATAGTTAAGGCAATTTCAGTAGATCTTTAGTTTTTCCTTTATTGTGGTTGAAGCTACTGACCAAACTCCAGAGGCGCCGAGTGTGTGTTTGTGCTCTTTTTCGGGACTTTGAATAATACTGCCTAACGATGGATCCCGTTTGCCTTTCGAAGGTTTGTTTCCTGGGGCTTCCTGGCTTTTGTGTTCTTCAGCTACTGAGCTTCAACTCAGTGGCTCCTGATGTTGTCTCTGGTGGATAGGAGGAGTTACGGAAAGAGTTTAACACCTCTGGCTTCTCTGAGTGTCTTTAAGTTTCTCACGTTGTAAGGGGTTCTTCTAGACCTTTATTAACGTGGGAAGCTACGTTGATGCAGTGTGGACAGAGACAGGGAGAGCTGGAGGAGATTCAGCCAGGGCTTAACTGGATATTATTGTGGTCACAAGCAGCAAATTTGCACTACCCGGAGAAATAACTTTTAATGTGTGATTAATCATTCTGTGAGGAAAAGATAGATCTATTACTGGCTTCACAAAATAGTATTGTAATACAGCATCAATTTGACATACTAAGTCATTAATAGATAGGTGGGTTTTGTTGTTACATCATCCAAAAATAATTGTACCATGGACACTGTTGGAGTATGACTGTAGTGATTTGAATACGTGAAACTGCAGCTGTTGTAGGGATCTGTATAGTTAAGAAATTTATCTTGAACAGGTGGAGAGGAGTGTGCCTGCAGGATTTCTACTCAAGGATATCATCACAAAGCTACATGGACTAAGGACTTCTAGATAATTGTATTACATTTTGGTAACTAGGCAGAGTCCTTTACCAGCCATAAACTCTCTTTTAAGAGGGGAATTTCACCCAATAGTCATTTGCAAAATGCCCCAAATTATTTTTATAATATCCTGTATTTCTGAGCAATTTATTCTCAAAATCATATAAAAAATTCCTGTGTGGATTGCTGAAAGAGTAATTGTACTTTATTGTCCTTTCATATTTCATAAGTGATGAATTTGCTTCATTCTAAGTAAAAAAATAGCTGGCATAGTCTTCAATATTTTCATTTTTCCTTACACTAAATAATCTGTACTTTGATATTCGCAATATACATGCTTCAATTCTTAACCAGAGCTCTTCAGGAGATCAGCTTCTGAAGCATCTCTGTTCTCCATACCATATGGGATCCTTGGGCCCAGGCAGTGCATTGACTTCACCTTTCGGTGTTCTGCTCAGAGTGGCAGAGATGGTGTAGAAAGGGATCTAGGCTTTACGAGACTGGCACGACTGACTTCTGTCCTTTGAAATGAAGTAGGTTCAGGGACTTTATGATGTGCTTTTTTAGGGCCACACTATGACACCTGTCTTTTGAGAGCTCTCTAAATTACGATGTTGTGATTGCTCTTGATCAGCCAACTATGGTCACTGGCCAAAGCAACATCTTGAATTACTGAGGATTACTAAAGAGCATCTTCTCATCATACATGCTGTAGAGTCAGCTGTTCCAATAAGTGATTTTTATGGTTTTGAGAAGTTGCTTCACTAAACCTTGACCCGGTGTGCTATATAACTAACTGATTTACATGGAAGTTCTGGAGGTTACTTCTCACTACTCATGTATTACACATGGGTTAGTTGCCTTTTTGATCTCCATTAATATTGTGCACTCAGAAATGTTCTTCAACTTTATGGTTGGGGATTTTCTCCATTTATAATTTATTGTTTGCCCCTATTCTATCAAAATAACTCCATCTCTTTATCATATTTTGTACACCTTACAGAAAAAATCACTGAACTGATCACATGGTCCAGTTTTACCCCTCAGTATTTTTAATCATTCCAAGTATATTACTGTGACATGTTGTATTCCTTGTGTTTATGTCTCATATAGTGGCCTTTAGCGAGGAGCAATCAGTTTTTTCTACTACTCGTGGAAGGCAAGTGTTACAGAAAGGTTCCCACCCCACTTATGTGGATGTCCAACTGGAAGAACAGAATAGTGACTTTTCATGGAGTTCTGGTTTGCAATGGTATTTTAATGTTGTCCTGGAAAGTTTTTCTCTGCAACCATGGATACCAGCTTCTGTGCCCATTAGTTGTATGTGGTAGGTGTATGTTGCATCTTGGCTACAAGATGAGTAGAAATACATTCTTCTGGCTCTGTGGTTAACTGAGCCGTCTCTCCCTGCCTCACTTGTTCCTGGTATTCTATTTTAATTGGCTGTTATGGCTTATTTAATTTACGATTGAGTCCCAAACTGACCCATGTTTCATCTTTAATTTAGAAGTTTGGGTTTGTATTTATTTGTTCATTGAATTTGTATTGTTTTAACTCACTGACAATTAATTGGGCAGCCTAGGTCAAACTCCTGGCAGTGTTTTTTGCTCTGCATGATCTCATTCTTACTCACTGTCTGAGGCCTCTTTCAGCTTGAGCGTGGAGGGGAAGGTATGCCCTCCAGCATGACATAAAGCCCCGACCATTTCAAGATGGCTGTTTGAGATTGAACGTAGAAGATTTCAGCAGATGGCTTCTAATTACTTGAGATATGCCAAAGTGCTGAAAGGAGTATTTGTATCTTCAGACCTAAGGGGTAGCTGTACCTGACACGATGTGAGTGGCATGTGCATTAACGTACCCATGTCAGCATTTATTCCATCTACAGTTTCTGCCATGAGCTTTATCACAGATAATTGTCTATGATATGAATGGAACTTCCTTGAGTATTGTTGTAATAGAGCTATAACTAATAAACCTATTACAGAAAGTAGAAGAAAATCCTATGCTTTTTAATGGAAAGTAGAAATAAAGAGACAATCTATATTCATACTCATTTTATTGAGAAAGCTATGGAAACTTTGAATTAAAAGTATCATTTTGACCTTTTAGTTGAGTTTATAGGCAAGTCCCTTTTTATGATCGCGAGCAAATTTTTTTTTTTTAAAGATGCAGGGAAATTACTGTTACGTTAGTTGCATTAAATAATTGAGAATTTTGAGAGAGAAATATGTCATGCTCACCTTACTCACACTGTTAGTCTCAGCAAGGTCAAGGGACTAATTGTGGACCCAGCCTGCCCTAAGCCAGTTGCAGTACATAATTGCATGCTGCCCTGGGAGCAGCGTAAGAAGGAAATTGTGACTTGAAGCGATTCTGTCTGGTATTCTAGGGGGTAGGGTCAAAACTGGCCTCAGTGTCTGCTCCCTCCCTTCCCCTACCGGTGGGTGGTGAGTCTGTAGAACTCATTTCCCCTCCTGGGCTGCCATCTGTGATACGATAAACCGATTCACAGAAAAGAAATTCAGAGTTTCTTTTGGAAGGTTTAAGTATCAAACCCTTCTGACTCCTACATATTTACATAAACCTCTGTTCAGAGTATTCTGTTTATGTGCTGAAATAAAATCAGAGCTTCATATGATAACATGCAGAATTGTTTTCCTCCATACAACAGAGATCTTGGTTTGTATTATTTTTACACTTCCTTCTAGGATCTTGTGTTAATCAAGTAGTAAACTTTTTTTCCCCCCTCCTTTTTTGATGTTTAATTTACTGGTGGTTCTAAGACTCAGCATGAACCATTTTTCTAAGCAGCTTGTTTAGCCATAGAAAATGGTCACCAACTAGAGCTATTTACGTAAGGCATTCCAAATTCCTATGAGCCAAGCAGTGTGTATTTTGGAATGCTTTAACCTCCTCACTTAAATTAACAACTGCCTTTAATTTCAGCTCTTTGCAAGAATATATCCCAGTTTCCCTGGGATAAAATTAGCAGCCTCAGCAGTGCTATCTCATACTGGCAAAAAGGTGTATTAGCAGAGGTAGAATGCAGATTTCTGTGACTGTGAGCAGCAGATCACCCCTGATCTTTTGGCAGGGTCTGCAAGGGAAAGATTTGGAGCATTTAGTGGCAATGCATTCTCCATCACCACAATAGAGATGCCTCTAAGAGTAAACACTTTTATTTCTGTCTGTCTACAAAATAAAGCATTTTCCTGGTTTAACATTGTCAATGACTTTGTTTATGCTACTTCAGTAAAATATAATGTAGGTCTCGTTTGTTTGTTTTTCTCAGATGCAAGTAATACTAGAATTCACTTACCTTTTCTCTTGTTTTAGTAAATAAAAAATAATCTCCCTTAAAATGATTCAGTGCAGTTCTGCATAAAAAAAGGAGGTTACAGATTGCCCCACTATAATTCAACTTTTTAACAAGAATAAATATCGGTAATGACATCTGGCATAATTGAAACAGGCAGAGCAAATTTTCCTTTGAGGAACGGTATACAGTTACTATTGCTTAAACACTTCAGAGGAAACATGAAGTTACATGGTTTTTCTTGCTTAATACACAAAGAGATTTGCAGTTAAAGAGGTTTTTTTTTCTTTCTGTTGCCTGCCTTCTCAGGCCTGTTAAATGATGCAATGTAGTGGTCTTCTTAGACAATAATAACAGAAACAAGATTTCTTTAGGAAGGATTTCAAATAAGCACGTAATGTCATCATTTGCACAACTGTATTATTTTAAAAAGCGTTATTGAAATAATATTGAAATAAACCATTTCAGCCATATTACAGTGCCTGTCTAGGACGTATGGGCATTGATTTTTATATGTATATTCCAAAATTATTATATTAAGAATATTGCATTTGCTTAAACTGTAAAATTCTGTGTAATAAACTAGTTTAACCAGGGCTCATTGCACTCAGATTTACAGAATTAAGAAGTCTGCATTTTATTTTTCTTACAGATATTCTGTACTCACATTGCTGAAGCCCTTCTGTTCTCTGTCAGAGAAATGTACACGCTTATAAATTAAAACCTGCAGTTTAGGTTTAGTATTTTGTTTGTGTATTTCTTCAGTTTACTGTAAATGTTTGGTAGCAAAAATATAGCTGCATAATATAAATAACAGCTCAGTAAATTAATAGCCACAAATTTTAGTAACTGTTAGGAATAGTGAAATTTACTTCTATCAAGTGACTCAAATGAACAATCCACTCTGCACCACCTAAGCGTTAGTTAGACTTTTGATTAAGATCTTGAAGTCCCCTGGGAGGAAAGAAGGTATAAATACATGCATAACAAATGTGGTCCTTGAACTTTTATACGTCTGTGTGCATTGATACATGCCAAACATAACATACTTCAATTTATTCACCTGCAGGCTTCTGCAGAGGCTGTTAGGTTGTGCAATATGCAGAGGACACGTATGGGGAGCTTTTACTTGCCCAGCTCCCAGACCAGCTCTGCGAGAGGCTGTGCTTTGGTGGAGAGCAAAGTGCTGGTGGGATCTTTTGAGCTTGGCGTTCTCTGGCTACGAGAGAACAGAAGAGCCCACTGAGCATCAGATATGCCCTTTCTGCATCCCTTGAAGCAAATCTGCCCCTGTGCACACTCCTTGTTGTATGGGTAGTGCGGGCAAGGGCAGGAAAAAAATCAGCAAGATCTTCCTTTCCTCTGTCATTTGTCAGGAAACAGGAGAAACCTTTCGAACCATTTTAACATACAGCTCCACCCCAGAAGCAGCAGGTCCCTGGCAGGAATGGAAGCACGGTTGTGGCTTGGGAGGTGTCCCCAGGCGGGGGACACTCACCTGGCCGCAGAGACACCCACCCAATTTGGGATATTACAGCACATCGCTAGAGGGAACAGGGGGGTTTTTTCTTTTCTTTAGTCAAAACCGAGATGCTGAAATCCTCACATATTTGTGGCAGAGATTGTAAAGAAGTATGAATGATATCAGGTTCGGTGATAGAATTGCAAGAGTTGACAACACTGTAGATGGCATAAACAATTATTTTTAGCTACCTTTAGAAATATAGCACATTAAATAAGAAATTTATCAGGAATGGATTTTTCTGAAGTGTCAGCTACATCAGCTGGCACTTGTAGTGTACTTTTTGTGCAAGTCACACTGTGAACTGAAATGCGAAGTACATAAGGGTAGGAAATCCTTTTCCTGCGAATTGTTCAATCGGTCTTGCATTGTTTGAAACTACCATCACCGCATACTTACCATCTTTTAATTTCATATAGGAAGGTTGTGAAACTTTGAAGAAGCAGCCGTTAAATCTTTATTTTCTGTTAGATAATTGTATCTGTCTGCTGGCATTTTCTTTTTGCAGTTCAGTACCAAAGTGAATCGTGAGTTTTTTCTACTGGTTAAGTACATGTGGATATTATCAGAAACAAATGATAACGTATAATAAGTTTGGGTTTATGTAAGTACTGTTTTAAATTAATTTAAGAGTAGGGAAAAGAGTCATGAATTACCTGTAGTAGTACCTGCAAATTGCGTAGCAGACATCTATATTCAAAGACTAAATGGTGGATAAGAATCTGACTGTCAAAAAGCAATTGTTGGGATCAAAGTCACAATCAATCTATGTACTGATCATTTTGTATTTGAATAGTGACTTCAGCCTTATTTGCCGTAACATAGCCACGTGCAATAATAAATATCTTTGCACTTCATTTTAGGTTTAATTTTAAGTAATTGCATCCAGCAGATGTCTCGATGCACAAAAGTATCATGTAATCCATGTAATTATAGTTTCTACCTATTCATTTATTAGCTACGTTTTTAGGCAAGGAGTAGGTTTGTATTTTTTCAAAATATATGCTTGGTAAGCACTAAATCTAAGGCTTATAAAAACATTATCAATATGTTCTAATTAATATTTGCTCTTTTCCTTAAGCTGTTATGAGGATACTTAATGCACAGCCTAAAATTAGAGTTGACAATTGCAAATACAATCCAACCAACATAGTAATAAAATCAATACTTACATTTCCCTTGGGGCCACTATTTACTGTTTGCTGTGCCATTTCCTTAATGGAATGGCAGTTATGTTTGCAGAAACCTTGTAACTACGATTTTTATATTTTAACTAAAAGCAGCTTTCCTGAAGTAGTATGATTAAAAAAGAATCTGGAGTTGCTTTCAGAAAATTGCTGTAAACATTTTGTAGTCAGTTTTAACAAAGACTAAAAAGAAACATCTTTTCATAGTAAATGTCACTGAATTCTAAGATGAATTATTTGTAATGTCTAAACTCCTTTCAGTTGCTTTGCAATAGACATTTGCCTTAATCTTGAAATACTTCCCTGATTTGTTTTTAGTTTCATTTACTTGGTTCAAATTATTCTTAATCACTGAAAGCTCATTCCTGTGTGGAGGTCTGCAATGTTCTCAAAATGTACAAGGGAGTCTGGCAGTTTATTTGACTTAGCAAATTAAAATAATGGAGAAAAGGATGATCTTCGAGATGAGTCATCGCAGCTGTTGCACAGATCTAATTCTAGTCTTTTGACTTGGTGCTTCTTTCACTGAAGTTTGTCGTTATCTTTATCTGGCAGGGCAGCAAGCGTTTCTGTGGCTTGCAATGTAACTGTAGAGTACGGAAAGCATGGATGGTATAGTTGACATTTTTAGTGCACGCAAGTGTTGCATGCGTTTGCACATTCAGTATATTTCTCTAACGATCCCTGACAAGAGGGGTGGGCATATGCATGACAATCTGGGAGTTATCGTGGCTTAATAATTTGTTCCTTATGGGGTTCTGCTGACCATGCTGTGTGTTCTTGGCATAGGTGAAGTTTAGGGTAACAGGTTCTGTCGTACAACCTGGACACTTACTTGGGCTCAGCTATCAGGGACTAATCATTGGCTCTAATTATTAACTAATTATTGCCTTTGATCATGTGGACATACCCTAAACTTCTGCTTTCACTGCCGTTCTGTAACTATTATTTGGAATAGCAATTCATATAAGCCATCTACTTGTAGTCTGCATCACTGTCTATTTATAGGCACTGTAAGCACATTGCATGTTAGGAACACTTGAATATCCATTCCACATGAAATGTTGACATTTCAGGATCTGCTTTTGTTCCACTTGTGGTGATATGCCAAAATTGCAAAATATGGAATACAAAAGAAATATTGAAATAGGTTCGTTTGAAAGCACTGGAATTAGAAATGCTTTCTTTTAGTGATGTGGAAAGTATACATATATTGAAAAATGATTAATATGTATAATAAATCTGTAAATGTATAATATAAGACAAAATGTAAACCACAACAGTGCTGAATTGAACTGAAAAAATACTCGAACAAAATGGAAGTTCAGGACAAGGTACTTTAGTCCTGTTCTGAATGATTTTATAACTTTTATGTTACGAATGTTATTTAAATTGCAATGTTCCAAGTAACTTTTCTGTTAGGATGCTTTTAAAAATTATGTTGGATCTTGTCTTTTACATGTATATGTAAGAATATGCAAATAGGTATACATGGTATAGTTTATGCATAGGCTGTGGCTTCAGTAATCACTGTTAGAACTTTGTAAAATTTGAAGCTGAAACTTTTATCTAAAATATCTTTCTTTCATGTCTGCCCTCAGGCCATTATTCATTGTTCTAGGTTTCAACAGCAGCAATGATTCAGCTTCCACAGAGAGCAAGTCAGGAGAGACGTATCTTTCAGTATTCAAATATTTCTGTTTGTTTTCATGCTTCTAAGCTTTGGAAGAAGGAGCTAAAATTTGTCATTAAGAATAGAATACCTGTTCCTGATGGCTTGAAAACCAGTCCGAACCTGGCTAAGACAGAAATGTCTGCAATTGTGTTTCATGTGTTTCATTAGACTTGCTTAGAAACTTGCTGCTCTCTTGCAGCTGCCCTGGCGTGGTCCAGATGCACAGGTCTCCATGGTCCTGCTACACCTGCTCTCCAGCAGTTTTGCCAGAAAAGAACATTATTTTGGAACTTCTGACTTTGTTGTCTAAATGGTAGTGGTACTAGCCTTTTCGGCATTTTGTGGCTGTTACCATAGAAGAACATCTCGCAGTTTGTTTTTTGGATTTGGCAGGTGTAATTACCTGCACTTTACTGATATAATGCTTTATAATGTCTTGCAAGGATACTGTGTTTCTTGGCAAACTCACTAGATTGCCCAGAATAGGTTATTAAGATCAATCTGACTTCCACACATACCAGTGAAAAACTTTGTGTAGATCTGAGGGAAGCTAGATTAATCCCGTCATCAGAAAACAAACAAACAAACAAACAAAAAGCCCCATGTACTTCAAAGTATGTCCCAATATGATTTAATTCCTTGAGTCTTAAAATTTGTTTTATGCAAACCCACGGTACTTAGTGGCATCAGCAAACTTCATTTTCGTTAATATTTGGCCAAAGTAATTGTGCGAACAGAATCCTAGACCCTTTCAAGGAAACGTATTTTGAAACAGGATATTGAAAATAAAGTCCATAGGACAACAAAAGTCAGTTTACATGCTGATGTCAGCATTTGTGTGCAGTGATAAAGCCAAGCTCTTTTCATGATAAAGATAAATTCATATCCAAATCTTTAATAAAAAAACAAAACTGATGCTAGCTTTTCACATTGAAGTCAGAAGCGTCTTTGTGACTCTTCCCGGAGACTCAATTGTTAGGAACAAAAGTTATGTCCTGTTAAGAAAAAAAATTAATCACTCAAGTTATTACGTAGGGTGTAGTGTGTATTCCAGGCTCAAGCTTTATACTGAAACCTTTGAAGAGGCTGCCCATACCTACCAAATGTTGTAATTGATACAGAATCATTGCTATACAACAGCTGCAATAACAAGGTGCTGCTGCCTTTACTTTAATCTACCTCTCTTTCTGCCGGTTTATTATGTTTTGAATTTATTCTTTTGTAGATCTGTGAGCTATCTTTCTTATGGAAATTAATCTTTTTAAAAGATTTGTACTCTCATTTTCAAACACTAATACATTCATTCAAGTATCCCATTATTCAGAACCAGCTGGCTTTTTATCTAGTGATATTTACTTCAAAAAGCCAAGTTAAATGGTATCATAGATTAATTCTCAGGGCACAGGAAAGCTTTTTTAGAGAAAAAGAGATTTGGTAATTACTTAGAATATCGCAATAAAATCACAGAACATGTCAAAAATGCGTTATATAATCTGTCATAATACGAAACTTCAAAAAAAAAGTTAATTCACTGAATTGAACATAGTATGTGGCATCAGTATATGATTTTTAAGTGGAACATTATGTAAGGATAAAACTTTGCTGTGATTTATAATAAGCTATGTCATGATTTTTAGTTGTGTATTTTTTCTTTGCAGAAAGCACTGAAACTTCAAAAAGGGCATTATCCACTGAAATTTCTTACATAAATCAAACTGGAAATAAGACACATTTTACAATTCAATTTAAGATCCCACAGAGACAATAATGTTGCAAGCTGTGCATTTTGCAGAGTAATATAGTAATGTCTAGTTTGCATTTTTGAAAAACCAAATTAATCACACTTTATTGAATATGTTGAAGCAAACCTAAAATTCATCTATTATTAAAAAACTTGTGCAACAAACACAAACTATATTTTATACATAAAGGACAAACTCATTTATTCATTAGGTTAAAACACTTGGAGTTTGCATTTTGTAGCTATGAAAGAAATGACATTTGCTATCCGTTCTTCTTTTTTAAATTTTTCAAAGCATTATGTTCAGAGTAATCTGCCTGAAAAATTGTACTAATCTTTAACACAGTATCAATCCTGAAGACTGCACAGAAATCCCTGTGGAAACTAAGGGTAGTCTTGATTTTTAAATTTCCTTTTTTTAGTGAATCACTCACTTACCAGGACAAAAACTCTGTTATCACATATCGCATATTTAAATAACGTATTTTATCCCTTGATAGATTAACCACAAGATAATAAAGTTTTTAGCCAATTTTAAGCATTTGTACATCCCTTGAGCTAATACGCTTCGGCACTACTTTGAATTAGAACTTGTATCTTTGTACTCAGCTGTGCTCAGACTGGTACATCAAAGCAACCGGAATGAAATTTGGGCCCTAGTCAAGTCTCACTGACTTCAATGGAAACAGGATTTCAGTCTTAATCTTTTAAAGAGAAAGATATTTAAAAATGATTTGTAGAAGTTTTCCTGTTACGGAGTATAATTGTGGAATTATGTATTCTACATCTTGCAGAGCATGTAAGCTCTATGCCAAATCTGTATGCCAAATGTCAGGCGGTACTACTTGTAATTCCATTTCTAGGAATACCACTCGAAATTATTCTGGCCTTTAGGCCAAATTTGATTTCTAGGATTTGATTTCTAGGATAATTGTTGCCTGTTAATGATTTGTCTGTATATTTATGATTTAAAAGTGAGAAATGAGGCTTTTACTGTAAACCAGTAGTCATTACATTTATTTCTGTCAGAAATCTATATTGACTATATACTAAACAGATTGTTTGCAAAAACAAATCTTTTGAAAAAACGCTCAAGTTCATTTTAAGGACACGAAAATCTTAAATCAGAATGAAAAAGTTCTCAGAGTTTGCAAAAGCAGACACAAGTTTTGCATAATTTTTCCTTGAGCATCAGGAAAGCTTCTGGCCCTTGTCCAATATTTTAGTTCAAGGTCTATGCCTAAGGAGTTTTCAATCTAAAATTAACACTGCTGCTTTTCTTTACTTAAGCAGCATGTATTACGAAGGATCAGTTCACTTATATTTTCTTACATGAAGAGCAGTAACAAGTTTGACAACACATTATGCACACTTTTTTTTGCTTTGCACGTGCATATTAGTTGTGTTTGACAGAGCAAGAGACTGCTTAGGCCCCACTGAGAAGCACTTAGAGGACATTTATGAGACCATCCTCAGATGAGTTTAGTATACAAGTAAATGATATGGTTTTGCAGTCCAGCACTTTAGAAGAATCTGCTGTGGCTTCTCGGTGCTGTAATAGACAAAGTGGAGATTGGGTTGTCGTGAAAGTGGACAGATATAGTGGTTACAATGACCTGACATTTTTGATTTATTAGTGATAATCCCAGAATACCGGTCCCTGAACACCAGACTGTTTCAGCAGCCCTCACAAGATATTTGGGACTCTGCTTTGTCTGGCACTTTTATCAAAGTGCAAACCTGGAAACCTGTTCTTAATATTGTAACAGGAACATGATCTATAAATATCAGATACTGAGCTGGGCAATGTGAAATGCTAGTGCATGGTAACATCTCCTTGTTTATAGGGCTTAAGCCTGAGAGACTTAAGTCTGAGAGACTTAATATGGAGGAACATCTTTATCTATTTGGTGTGCAGAGGACTGAACGCAGGCCACTGAGAAGGCATCTAGCCCACCTTTTTATTATACAAAAGCCACCAGTTATACAGTAGTCAAGAAACTTGTCCAGAAAGCAAGAGACCTGGGAACAGAAGTTATCTTTGTCAACATCACACCCACAGTTCTCACCTGAAGAATACTATTGCTAATTGAGTGGAGGCAGGGTGAACAAAAAGTGTACTTTTTGGTCTATGTATGTACCGATTGTCTCTCTTGTTATGTACCTCCCCTTATCTCTGACCAGCTGAAATACTGATCGTGAAGAAAGATTGATGGAGCTAGGAACCAGAATAAGATGTGTGCTTTTGTCTTCTTCTCACCAGTGAGGGAGTCTACCATCCTGATTTTTACTGGGTGAGGTGGATCTGGATGTAAATCCCTTGTGTGGAATTTTGTCTAAGGCACAGTTAGACAGATTGTTTAAAGTACAATTAAAAGATGCACATGTTCTGCACAAATTGGTTTGATATAAGGTACTAGAATGACTGGAATGAGTATAAATTCATGTAGGGTTGATACCGTTCAGCACACTAAAGCTTGGTATAATAGCTTAGGAGAACTTTCTTGTCCTAGAACTATTAAAGAAAGAAAAAAAAAAGAAAAAACAGAGACAACTCTAAAGCCAATATCGAATAAATTATCGTAACATGCTATCATTTAATGATAATAGGCTTTTTGTGTCAAATACTGGCTTGGCTCTTTTGTCTCTTCCACAGTAGGTGAAAATTTTTGCCACTAGAGATGGCTGTTGGTGACAGTGATCCAACTTAAAGATTTTTAAATTTTAAAAATATCAAAATGAATTAGAAAGTAGTTATCCCCTCTCCCTGAATTACAAATATCCAAGAAAATATTTAAGAAATTTACTGTTTGAGGTATATCATTTCCATATTCCTACCCTCTTAATCCAGTTTAATACTTTTGGCTGCCTTTGCCTTGAGATTTTACCTTTGATCATTTTTGTGAGGCTCCAGTCAGAAAAACAGCAGCAGTTGTGAATGGAGTCGGGTATCAATGGGTAGATAAATAGGACAATATTGGTAGACTAAATCTCAAAGAGAAAATGATCCTTTTTGCATAAACAGCAGCAATTGTGAGAAGCAGCTATAACATATGTGCATATATATATATGTGTATATAACTTTGTTACTGAGTGAAATTTTTTGTAGTCTGTTGTCTGTGTATATGTACTGTTTCTTACAGTATTTTCACACTGTAAGCCCTTTGGGGCTAGGACTGTCCACCTGCTCTAAGTATCACATATTATTACTACTACTGCTACTACTAGTCACATTAGTTGTCATTTTTTTTCATCGTCACCCTGAGAAAACAATAAATCATGTTCAAGAACAGTTTCAGCGGTCCAGAAACAAGACTCAGGATCCGTGAACTCTTAGATAAGATTTCCTTCTCTAAGTAACAGAATGGCACAGTCATCTGTCTTGGGACATGGAAATACAGAAAAAATCTAAAGGCTTAAGTGCACAATGAAGTTACTGTAGTATAATTAAGTACTGAATAACAGCTGAGCTGTAATAATGATTCTTAGTCTGCGTCGAACACAAGATACTATATGTGTTCAACGAAGGAAGCATGTTTCACAGTATGATTTTGTTCTCTAGGCTGAGTATACTGGATTTTGAGTTGGTTGACACATATATGCTCCATATACAAAACCAAGTGTGTGAAAAGAGGATATTTTCCAGTAAATTTCTAGCTGACAATTTGTCGTACCGTTTATGCATTTACATGTGGGGTTTGTGTGTGTGTGTGTGTGACATGAAGGTAGAGGTCTACAAACAGATACATACATACGTATGTGTTCAAATAACAATGAAGTGGTGAAGTTGTATACCTAAAAGCTAGAAAAAGGGCATTTAAAATATTATTATCATTATTAATATAATTAAACAAACTATAGCAATATATTAAAATACGTATTATTCTTATTATATTATTATATAATAATATAGTAAAATATAAAATAATTGTTGTTGTTATAATTATTATCACTGGATTCCTTCAAGGTGTGAGTCTATTGCATGCTTCAAATTTAAAAAAAACTACATAAGACCCCAAAATTGTAGACTACGTCTCTCATTTAGGTCATGACAGAGCTAAATCAAAGCTGTGCAGGCAACTCAAGAGTAAGACAATTCCTCCTGAACCTTTGAGTTAGCACCTGCTTCCCAAAGGAGGAGGAAATGGCTCTATGAGAGCCTCAGAGCTCGTGCAGTCTTCTGGCTTTCCTGCAGCGGTGTCGTGGTTTGGGAAGTCCAGTGTGGAAGAGACACGGCGTCAATTCGGAAACCTCTGTTCCCGGAGCAGGGTGCGTCCAACCCCACGCTGCACATCAAGCCAAGATCCGGGCAAACACAGATCCTCCTTTTCCCTGAATGGGAAAACACAGCCGTGTGCTCCGGAGAGCACGTCTGAAACTTGGTGCAGCTGGCAGGGATTCATGCAGCCAACTTGTGGTTATTTTCCCGGAGGGCATAGGGACGTAATTGCTATGAGACCTTGCTATCAAATTTGCTTAAGACTGGATATTAATCTATTTATTAATAAGGACTGATTTTTGATAATTTACCCTTGTTTTCTAAGAAAATTACTAAAAAAAAGCAAAAATCTGAAGAGTAATGTTTAAGAAAGCATTCTGTGTGCAACCTTTTAGAGCCCATGTACTGTTAAGAGTTTGTACAGCATTTGTGCTGGAAATTGAAATACGTCTCTTTAGTTCAGCAGTATATATTTTTTAAAATCATCAGTAAACATGATTACCTGCAATATGTCAACCTGCCTGCTTTGCAGTTTCGTCCCTGGTGGATCTTTTTTCTGAATAGACGGAAGTGAGTTTACAGAGGCCTTCTTGCTTTTAATTTCAATGCTTCAAGTCCAATGTATCTTGCAACTCTTATTTTTCTGTATTGTTAGCACAGCTGAAACAGGCAGGGCCAAGTGTGGTCAAACTAATGATATCTGTCTTTTTATTTACATAAGACATTAGGAAACTGGGGATTCTCACTTTACGCACTGTATCTATGCATACTTCTTGCACTTCAGTATATTTACCGAGGATTTTCTACCTTTTTTTTTTTTGTCTGTTAGTTTGTTCTATTACAGGACTATCAGCTGTACTTAGGTGCCCTGAAAATCTGCAGGATTCTTCTTTTTGAATTAAAGGGACAGTAATTAGGTTATTATTTTTTAAAACTTTTTGGGTCATTTGAGATAATTCTTCAGTAAAGGTAAAGAAAATGGGGAAGACAACTCAGTAGATATATGGTGTATTGCTTTGGTTTGCTTTTTTTTATTTTTAAGCATGGCTAATATAGAATTAGATGCTGTAAAGCTCAGACTAGAGGTAGTAAGGGTCAAAAATCATGGTCCTCACCAACTGAGGTGTTGCCTGTATCAGACCAGCGTAAGCACAATGTTAAGCACAAACTCCCATCCAAAATCATATTTTCTGGAAACCTTAGGCCTGAATCCCAATGCTGTCACTCAGAGGCTCAAACCCGTACCTTTCTCCTTAGGCAGTTTTCTGGATCCGTCTGTTTTAGTTTCCACTGTACTAAAAATGAAGCCTATTATATGGAGCCTATTATACTGATTATACCTAGCAAAAAATTGAATGGGGATAACTTCTTTCTTTATAAGCAGAAGCAACAGGGGATCTTATGCTAAAACAACTTAAATGCGTATTTCCCAGAAAATGTTCTAAACATGAAGTTATATACTGCTTAGCCAGGCATATTCTGTCCCAGCTGTTCCTTAAGCAAACAGAACATATTCATATACACAATTACATACAATGAGAATATATAGTAATATATTAATTATCTATTAAACAGTATTTTTTTATAAACAAGCACATACAAGTGTAATCAAAATGTTCACTTAATAATTTGTGATGTTCATCATGCTGAGAGATAAAATGTAGTTTTCTGCTGATTTTGGTTGACTTCTGATAGATCATTAGTCTTCATATTATAAAAATTCTACATCAAGGCACTAGCTGTAATTCTAGCTTTCTGCTCTGAAGTTAACGTATTTGCCCAGGTGTACCTGACAGTAAAATGTTGTCCAATTATTATTTTCATGAATACAGAGCCTACAACTGCATCTAATTTTTTATTTCTTGGTAATGTTACAAATTTACTCTTACGTGTCTAAATTGCACTATTATCGTATCTTACAACCGTAAAAATAAACGGTATATTATCTATGAAATGAGGACAAGTTAGGTATTTGTGAAAGGAGACAAATGGAAAATCTATTTTTAGGTAAACGTCACACAGCCTGTAACTGAGTTGCTGAGCTTTCACTTGTGTTGCACACTCTTATTCACTTGTGTTGGACGGTTTCATTATTCATTGGAATTTTAAAAAAGCTTTTCCTCCGTTAATCTTTTTGGTGAAATAATGAAGGATTAGTATAAAATATAACACACATATTCCATGGGATTTGTTGTCACTGTAACAAAATTCTTTCACTTACTAGTTTACATGAATTCAGTATTTTCTGATTCATGGTTAAGTATATGCTCTGTTTATTCAGCATATAGAATTCCATCTAATTTCTTGAAATTAACAGTTTGTATTAAAGATTTTATTTATCGGAACATGAATATGGAAAGCGTGAGTAAAGTGGTTACAAATCTGGTTTACAGTGCAAAGTGCAGTTATCATCTCTCTGCCATTGCCAAGAAAAACCCCATGCAATAAAATTAAGACAGTGAATGAAGCAGTCAACATGATTGAGGCTAAAACTCATTTTTCAGATTGCTAGTTGTCTGCAAAAAAGAAACCGTATGCAATTTCAGAAGTTCTCTTGGCTTCTCCTTTATATATTTCTGTGGGGAAATGTTTGTCAAAGAATAGTCCTTGTTTGGTTATTTTTTTGCAGAATTTGCTGCTATACCTGTTTACGCTCCATCTTGATAATAGCAGAACTACATAAGCCCACTATGTTAGAGAAAACTATAAAAACCTTCAATTATCAGGCCACATTGCTTATGGTCTATTTAAGAGCATAAGAGTGATTATATAACCATAAAAATAACAAGGCAAGGCTTTTTTTTGGGGGGGGGGAATTAGAAATCCTTTTCTAAAGCAGAATACAAAGAGAAGTCTTGGGAAACTTATTATTTTCCCATGTCATAGTACTTGCTCTCCGGATCACTTTGTGATCTCAGAAGAGGTAGTAATACTTTTTTCTCTTCCAGTATGGATAATATGAGACGGATACGGTTTACATATGGCAAAAGTGCTTTTGCTTTTAATAATACAGCAGTAACATAGAGGTCTTACGGAAGTGCCTTTTGTGTAGACGTCTGTCCTTTATACAGTCTCACAACACTCAGGTATTGGCGGTAAATACTACAGCTGATTTCAGGGGACTGAATTATACAAGCATGGAATGACAAATTTACAGCAGTTTAAAGTCTAAAGCAGCAGGACTTGATTTGGATAGTTTTATGAAGAGGTTTCCTCACTGTCAGGATGCTAAGATTACTAACTTTTAGCACACTGATTATGCATATTTTCCAGTGGACATAAATAGCCCAGATAGTGAATAGTCCACTTCAGAAAAATGAGCCAACACAGCTGATACTGATGCTTTGTTTGGTAATTGTTGCTGAGATACAAATTGTTTCAGCAAACACAGAAGATAACAGCAAGATTAGGGGACTGAAAGAAGATCAGTAGTACATGAAAAGAAAAAAAAAAAAAGTAGGTTGGAGTTGGCTAGTGTAAGCTCAGGCTCGCTTTTGTGTTTTTGCCATGTGATATTGCTTGTGTATGTAATAGTACCTGAAACCATTCCTGAGCCAGGGCTGGGATTCACGTGCCTAAAGAAAGGATTGAAGTGTTTTGTGGGATGCCATAAAATATCCAAGTTTTCCACATGAAAAGAAGGGGAAGACCTGAGGGCCTGGCAGATAGCCTAATTTTAATTTCTAAAATCCACCTGTAATTAAGAAAGGTTTGTTTTAGGTGCCTAGTCACAAGAATGTGCTACTAGCTTAGATAGCCTCGAGTATCCTGCCTGATCTCCATCTCCAGATAGCCATGGGGTCTCCTACAGGTGCTGCGTTGTACTCACCAATCCTGTAAGACACATCTCAAATTATTTTGGCCATCTCAGGTGGTGTGTGTTTAAGCAATTGAGCCTGGGAGAAGGGTCCCTGTGGTCCCTGGACCCCGGAGATTCAAATTCAGCTGACCGAAGATAGGTCCGTCTCTCAGAAAGGGAGGTCCACAGTTCTCCAGACCCTGTTGGCTAGATATCTGTTGGCTAGCAGGGGAACTAAACTGCTCAGCTCATGTTGTGGGAACCTAAATTTAGGCAAGCTGAATTTCACTGAGGAGAGAATGAGAAAAGAACAGGAGTAAGCAACAAGAGATGTGATTGTAAATATGAATCTGGTACGTTTAGATCAGAGTTTGTGTTGCTGACGTCGTACAGTCTAGTTTTCTGCTTCATTTTCTTTTTTCTTGGCTGCATTACCTTCCAGTCCAGAATTGTTTTCATTTATTATTACCATCCTTAGCTACCTAATTGTGCTACTAATGAATACAAATAATCCAGGCATCAGGCTTTTACAGACCCACTTCAGTGTACAAATAATGGTTTGTTGTGTAACCGCTGATTATGGGAGAAGGTAACTCACATTGTGGAAAATATGTGCTGAATGTCGGTGATGGGGAAAACACTGAATTCTGTAGTCCGCCTTTTAAATTATGAAAATGTATTGTCATTTTTGTTCCATGGGGTTGCCTGTGATGAGTAAATGTGAGACAATCTGAGCCCAGTTTTTAAGCATGTGTGCTTGCATTTGGAACTTCAATTTCAAATTTTTGAGTGCTTGACTATCAGTACTATCACACATGAAATACCTAGTTGGCTACCAAATTGCCTATTCAAGTGCACATGTATGGGGTTTGAGCACTCAGCATTAAGCATCTGCATTTCAAAATTGGATCCCTTGTGCTTGAAAGCCTTGAAAATGCTACTCTATGGTCAGCCTAGTGCAGCATCAATTGAAATGCAGTTTGAATGCAATGTAGAGCTTCCAATTGCTGCTTCAGAAAGTGTTATGCTGAATCTGGAACACTTTGCATAATTTAATTAATTATGCCACTAAAAACTGATTTTCTCTCAATTTAAAGCAAACAGCTTTTATGAGGGTGAACTGCAGCACCCAGGGATATCAGGTGTCCAAGCTTTTAATCCTATTACAAAGACTTGACAACCACTGATGGAAACTGGAAAAACATAAGCCTCCAGCAGGGCAACAAGTGAAGAGGAAGAAGGCAACAGATTTTTAATACTCTTTGAAACCACTGTACGCATTAAATCAAAATCAAATGTAAAAAGTGACAGAACTGGTAGCTTGCACTTAGTTGTGCAGACAGTGAGTAGTGTCTGAGGAATAACACTTATTTCGCTTTGACATTAATGAAAATAACTGTTTCCTCTAAGAGGAGAATTGTTCCGCTTAACTAACATAAGAAAAACACAGCAAATGGCCAAGACTATTTGTATCTGTGGCTGTCCACTGAAAGTGTTCAGGGGTGCAACAGCCTGTAGTTTGAAAGTGGTTTCTAATGTTATGGATTGGATTCTGTCTATGAATCATTTTCCTTGTAAACAAATCTTGACAGACGATGCCAGACTACAAGTATTAAAGAATCTGTCACTGACTAAACGCGAGCCTCGATACTTCGCTTTCTGAAGCTTGTCTGCTCTCTTCCAATTTATTATTGGGTTCGATATCACTCTAAAACAATAGACACTGTAATTTTGAGGCAGGAGGGAGTACTGATTTAGAAAAGCTCTAATTTCTGAGCCACATAAGCAGTGCCATAATTGGCAATCTATGACTGACCGTGCAAAATTCTGTGACCAGGTTAGGAAGGGTCACAGCAGAATTAACTGCATCTCCATATCGAACATCGGTGTGTAACATGAAATTAACTGTACTGTAGAAGATCTTGCTAATAAATAGGGAAAATATCTTATTACTGGGAATTCACCAGCCCTAGAAAATGCAAAGATCTTTTCTTGCTCATAACATTAACAAATATTCATATAATTACTAATATATATTTACGTATTATATGTATTCCTATATATATACACAACATATGGATGTCATCATGTTTTGACGGGAAAGTACAGAACAATAAACTTAAAGGATTTGCAAAATAGTGACCTTGTTAAGAACACTAGAACTTCACACGTAAATTAGAGAATTTTGCTCCAAGTCTGAAATACATTTTACAAACGTAGCCTTTTCTATCTCTGTTTTTTATAAAGAACAAAAAACATATGTCCAAAAAAGAATTTTCAGTGTATGGTGAAGATGAGAGGTTGTAACTAAAAAACCAAGACATTCTGGCCCAGATTCATCTTACTTAAGCCATCTAAGTCTAAGCCATTTGTGAAAACTTCTGCAGTTACTGCACAGACGAAGGCATGCCCAGAGGCCATTCATTCCATTTGTCTCTTGCGGTATTTCCTTCTCCATTTCATTTGGGCATTACCCGATCACCAGGCAGTGCTGACTTCTTCTGAGTCACGGTGCAATCACACTCGCTCTAAACTAGCCAGCGTAGGGGGATTTTGCTGCCTGCCTTCCCGTTAACCACAGCAGGACGGATAGTACCACATCGGGCATGAAACTAGAGCAAGATGGACAAGCAGTATGTGCTCTGCCACAAGATCCACCAGAACAAAGTTCTCTCTTCAGCTTTTCTTAACGGATGCAGAGATTAAGATTGGTCTTGTTTTCGCTCAGGGCTTGACATTGTGTAGTCAGATTTTCAGTGGCTGTTTTTTAACGAAGCCCTAAGTGCCATAAAAAAAAGCTTTACTATTTTTTGGACACATGCCCTAAAGATGGGATGAATGACCATTTGGAACTACCTGTCTGCCTTTATTGAATTTGCATCTGCATCAATACCAACATGTTGGCTAAAATTAAGTGAGGTGAACTCACTTTTTGTGTTTAACTCTCATTTCCAGGGTCATATTTTTTAATGGATGAATATTCAGAATGAGTGAAACACATATGTCACAGTGGCAAAAAGCATAACATTAGCAAAAAGAAAATTAAAAAGAAAAAAAAGTTATTTTTCTAGCTAAGATTTAGCTCATTCAATTACGTACGTGTTTGAAAGTAGGTTCATGGTTTTTTGAGAGTCTCTGAGTTCTCAAAATACAAGAAAACACGTTCATTTATCAGAGGTGATGAGATTCAAATAATATATTAACCACTCAACTATGTAGACTGTGTAAAGGTTGCGAAAATTTCTTGCAAAATAATAAAAGTATCTCAGATAATTGATTCTTTTCATTGTTTCATAAAATTGCTTTGTTTGATTGCGGGAGAGTTTGGACTGAATTTTCATTACCTACTTCTGAACAATTTACACTGGGATTGAGACAGTATTGAGCTAATGAGTTAGAATTTATATTGAGCCTTAACTGTCTTCATGAAGTAACTAGGGAAAGAAAATCATGGCAATAATGGCGTATTTTTCATTATAAACTATGTTGTGCAGCTTTTACAATCAGGTTTTTAATAGATCTAGAGAAATTAAATTGGAATTCAACCAACTTCTGTGCTTTTGTCATACCATGAAAACACTGTTAAGAAGTGTCAAGACTAATGTGCTAATCCCGTTTCTACTGAAGTAAGGAGGAGGTGATATTAGTCACGTTGTTTTTCAGGTCCTGTTGTTCATTAAGTAGTAAGATGTATATTAAAAAAACATTCAGAAATACACACTTCTCTGTAATCCCTGATGCTAAATAGAAACTGAGTATAGATTAAATAGGTCTTGACTAATGTTATCCTAAACTCCTTATCAAGAGAGATTCCCATGCAAATAGTAGAAACTTTCAAAGTCAGGAGGGTGAAATTGTGCCCTATACTAAAAAGGAAGCAATCGTATATTGCTGATGTGTATATTAATACTGCTGAGAACGCATGCATATATACATATTTATTAATATATTCAAACATTGTTTATTGATTGTATATGGTAAATAAACTCATACAATGAGTGTATAGATTACTTTGTATGCATAAACATACATATACTCAATCTCAGCATTTACATAAATATGCACCATGAATAGTGTAAGTAATCACATTGGAAGATTTTAAACTTTTTATTATGGATAAATGTACAAATTAATAATATTGTATGAATTTTTAGTATTGTCCTTTAGTTGTATCCTTCTGTTTAATTTTCTGGGTATTTTTTTATGAGGAGTTCTGCAATAGTGAAAAAGGGTATTTCTCAAATGTATGAATTATTGCTCATCTCAATACTAATTTGTTGACATTCTTACTTGCTGTTAGTCCATTCCACTGCCAGAAGACTGCAGGAATTGATTAATAATCCCTTACATTTTAACTAATAATATGAAATAAAAATCGAATATACAAAATAGAATCATCAGCCAAGTGTATATACATGAATGTCGGTGCCCTCATTAAAGTAAATTTTTAGTTACTTCCTCTAATGTTTATTTATTCACAAATATAAGAAGAAATACAAAGGTAGTTTAAATTGTAATTGACATAACACGCAGTACTCTTTTTTTAGACATTTTGCAGGCAAAAGTATTCTTTCACGTATAAAACAAATGCCATATATAGTTTTACTTGCTAAGATTGGCAAAAGTATATGTAAAGTATGCATCAAACACAAACTTAATGTGAATGAGAACAACTATAATATTTTTAGGTTTGTGCTCTAACTCTTAACTTTAAAAAGTTATCCTTACATATCTTTTTCAGAGGGTGGAAAAAACAAGTCGTTCCCCCAACCCACATACTAAAAAAATAAATTAAAAAAAAAAAATTGCCACTTGCAAAACAGGTTAGGTTGCTGGCCTTGCTTGCAAATTCAGACATTGAAAATTTGGAGTCTTCCTTCATCCAAATAATATATATTCATTCCCCACAGGCAGCAGTGATGGTTCTTGGGATAAAGAAAAACTTCAGTCTCCCCCCACCCAAGGATCACAGGCCTCTGTTAACCACCCCAACTTGCCTGGACAGCATAATGTTCCAGTTAGCCATCCTCTCAACCCTCTTCAACAGAACCACCTTCTGCCAAATGGTACGGGTTGACATCTTTCAGCACTAACATCAGCAGTTATCCAATTCCTGTCTTTATTTTGTGTTTATATAAATAGGCGATGAAAAATCAAAGATGTGGGGAATATTGGAATACTTCCTTTAAAGCATTAAGCAGGGGAAGCGGAGACAATAAAGAACAAATATGTACGCAATAAAATTGATACTTAAAATAACTGCTAACCTGTGCATCAGTGGCATAATAATGCATTGCTAAGGCACCTTACAGCATATATTAAAGAAGATAATAAACAGCCATTGCTTAGCAATGATATCATACGTTACACTGATATGAACAAACTAAGAGGTCTAATAGCCTCTCCTTGTGGCTAGAAACTCTCCATGGTTGCTAGTGATTTACCCATGCATATCCTGGACTGAACTGACGTACAGCTTCTTTGTCCTGCAGTGTGAACCATCTTGTCACCCATCGCTTGTATATCGTCCATCAGGAGAAAAAAAAAAATAAAATAGACAATTAGTGTTTTAAAAAACCTATTTCCTTATTTTTTTTCCTCCACCAGGATTGGAACTTCCTTTTATGATGATGCCCCACCCGTTAATTCCTGTGAGCCTACCTCCAGCGTCTGTCACGATGGCAATGAGCCAGATGAATCACCTTAGTACCATCGCCAACATGGCAGCGGCAGCACAAGTGCAGAGTCCTCCATCCAGAGTTGAGACATCTGTTATTAAGGTAACTATACTAAACGATAAAATAAATAAATTCTAGCACACTCACAACTGTTCTAAGTATTGTAAAGGTGTCAGATGTTATAAGGTAAGTCATAAAGTCAATATGTACGAGAAACTCAACTGTGGTAGCTCTGGGAGTCCAGTAGGCTGCTGGTGGCCAGTGTTACCTTCTCAGTTCTCCTGCCCCTCTCTAAATCAATATTAAAACAGTGCTCAAGTTGAAGCATTTTCGTACAGAATGCACAGCTTTCTGATTTCTCATATTCCGTAGTCTGTGATCTAATGGCAACATTCCTCAAGATATCAAGGAAGAAATTACTACTTTCTTAAATTAGAGTGGACTGTTGTTCCAACTTTTAAACCTAAGCATTTGAACTGAAATGCTGCAAATTATCTGAAGAAGGCTGAAAAGCTTGATACTTTGCCTCTGCAGAACCTAAATTGCCAAATCCTGGAACAGAATGGAATGAAGCTGCACAGAACAGACCCAGTAGTCTGCAGGCCAGAACTATAGTATTGTAGAGATATCTCAAAAATATCTGATATCTGAAATTGTCTACCCATTTTAGGCTTTGTTTGCTGCCTGTAACTAAATTAATCTAGTTGTGGTGTTATTATCCACAGGCAAGGAGTCTTCTCTACTTCTGAGGGAAGGTGATCTGCTTTCATTGTAAAGTCATTTCTCCCTTACCACTAGATATTTATAATTTGATTTGGCATTTATTCAGGTATTTACATTTTACCTGTTATCCCTATTTAGTTCTAATAGATGAGATACAGACAGTCCACAAACTTTTGTGCTTTTATGTAACATTCATATGTTGGAAATAGACATGTGAAGGCAAGGTTATTTGATATTTTAGGGTATGTTGGAAATCTGTCCATTAATGTAATTCAGTTGGGTAAGCTTAAAATCTCTTGGACCTTCAAATCAAGAGTTGCAAAAGTTTTGAAGCTCATCATGATTTAAGCAGAGTGAAGAGATCTGAGTTTATTGAGGCATTCAATGTGTCTTCTTTAACCAAACAAGCCCAGAATCATAAAGAACCGTTCAGTCAAAAGTCAACAAATCTATGTTGCTATTGACCTAGAAAAATATGGTCTGATGATCTGCACTTTGAAATGTAGCATCTTCTTTGGAGGCCTTCAGTGGCTTGCCTTTCTCACCTTTGGTGATAAGGGGAGTTAGGACATTGGTTTTAGAATTGTTTCTTTAGGTGCTATGTCAGCAAGGCTAGATTTCACTCCTTATGTCCATCTTGCCCATATCCTGGGAATATAAATACTCTGCTGCTAACTAACTGTTTGATTACATGGTAATTTCTGCAGCTTTGTTTTTCTATTTTCACTTGAGCAGCGTTTAGTAAGAGTTACATGATACTAAAGTTCTCTGGAACATATGTGGTGCTCTATTTCATTCTAAATTTATTTTCTTAATTGGAACAGTGACCGCTGGTATTACAGTGGTATCTAAAAAATGAAGATTGGGATGGAGCACATGCTAAATGACACCTGAGAAGTATGAATTACTATGGCAACAAAACTTTGTTTTCACTGTTTTTCCCACTATTTTCCCTTCTTTCGTTTTCTGTCAGCTATTTGATTTTGTATGTAGGAGTACAAAATTTGACCTTCACGAGTATTGGTAACCCTCTGTTTCTAAACTTTGACAAGCTGATTTCTAGCTTGTAAAATTGCTTTACAAGCCAGTTCTAGCTATTAAAGTTGCCTGAGTTAGTGGCCTACATTTAAATATGTGTATGGGAGCATACTCCAACGTGCCCCCTGATCTTTGTCTCCAGTTACCAAAATCACGTACATTTGGAGCACAGCACAGATCCTAGGCTGTGTAGAAAAGGTTTCCTTTTGTGGAAAACAGGTCCTGGTGCGTTCACATATCTCACCCCATTATGGGAACATTGCTGGACCTAGGAAGCACTTAACTAAGAAGTACTTCTGGCTCAGCTCATCTAAACCTGTCTAGTAGGTTTAAAAGTACTGGACTAGGAAAGGGAGACTCTGTCATCATGTAACTATGTACATTATTTTAACCATTGGCAGTGCTATACCAGAAGATTTTCCTTATTCCAGAGTTCCTGAACTGAATGAGTTATTCCTCTAGTTCATCAAGTTGGAAAGATAGTTTTGCTATAATCTAGGTGAAGATTTTGAAAGTACCTAGCAATTTTGATTCTCTGAAACATTTTAGCAGCACTTTGTAATTGGAAAGTCTTTTTTTTTTTCAAAATCTTGCTTATTTAAGCATTTGTTTGTATTAATAATCTACGCTATTTATCTCTGTAATTTCTGAAAATTCAACTATCCCCTATTCATGCTAATAAAAACTTCATCATAGCTGCCAACTTTTGTGCTGCTCCTGGCATAACATCTTGTGCAAGTTATTTAACAAACCAGGTTTTGTGTTCCCATCTGGTTTGCACGTAACCATAAATTAAAAAGATGTTTTTTAAAATAGCCAAATTAACCTAAGTTCTGTTTAGAAAAGTGCACTCACTCAAGGGTAAAATACACAATTTTTAAAGTCTCCATGATTAAGTTAGAGTTTTGGGACATTTACATAGAACCTGATGGAGACACTACCTAAGCGCTATCGTGACTTCTTCAGTCAAGGCCTGTGGCTTATCACCCACAATACATTTATACTACAGGTAAATGCATAAACACAATGTTAATCTGCCATCCAAAACTCACTTCTAAGTGTAAGATCTTACTGCTCATAGTTATTTCAATAGTACTGTAAGGGCTCAGGAATTTACTCTTCCAGGACTTTCATACTCTTTCCCTCAGCCCCTTTGTGGTACAACGTATGTCTAGATTTTTGTCTTCTGTTTTTGTCTATTGCAGATGAATATAGTCATGTGTATAGAGGTAACACGGCCAAGTAATTATGTTCCTATTTTTTAATACTGAACAGGATTGAAACATAAACCCCAGCAACACAAAAGCATGAGGTCATCGTTAGGGGGATTTTCTTCCCAGAGCACAGACATAATGCCACTAGCAATTTACCTGTTTCTCACTAGGAATAGTCAGAAGCTGTGATTTTAGCGTCCGTTGAACTGAGTAGCTGAGCAGGAAACTGTCTAATCAGCATACTTTTTGAACCTTGCATTGGCAATATAAAGATTCTGAATAATAACTTATACTATAATCAAAATAAATATCTTGGAGAATAGATGTAAGTGAGAAGGTCAAACCTCCTTTCTCTTTATTTTTACAGAAATGGATAAATAGTGCAGTTGCTCTCTTTCCCAAAACTGTTTGTTATTAGAATCATGTCTTCCTTTCTTTTTCTGCTACATTTTTTAGACTTTTTGGTTTTGTTTCCATTATCTTCTGGCTCATTTTTTAACCCTAATTTTACTTAAATGTTTTTCTCAGTGACAACGTTTCCACAAGCTGATTTGAAATTAGAGTACAGGACATTTACAAATTTAAACTCTGCTTGAAAGTTAGGAGATCTATGAGAAATTTCTACTCTGAAAAGTAAATCAATAGTAACCTTATCTAATTAAGTAACAAAGAACAAAATTAAGTCTTAGAAAATCTGAGTCTTCAGATTATAAACAACCTGTTTCATTGGATAGAAGAATTGCCTTTGTGAACAGTGCCACAGTAGATGACTTGCTGACCTTCCCTTCCAATTCACCGAGTTCACAGTTAGTGCCGTTATCTTTAAACCCACAAAGCTTCAAATGCCTTTCTATTACTGGGCAATATTTCATTTCTTCATGATAAGAAGTTGGAATAAAGCTGAGATCATGTACTAACCAAACATTTTATCCTGCTACGTTCAGGAGACGAGACAAAGACAAAATTACAAGGGAAGCCTTGCAAAGCAACACCTTAGTTTTGGCAGTGAACTCTGAGCTCTAAAATCTTCAGAATTATATTTCAGGAGAGTGTTGTGCCCTTTCGAACATGAGACGAACATTAGATGTCTTTTTGTAATGGAATGTTTAGATATATGAGTTGGATGAATAAGAGGAGAGCAACAGCAAGCAGGGACAGCAGATTGTGACAGCAATGAATTGCAGTGAGTGTGACAGCTGTGACCTGGGGATGCTTTAGACATGAGGTGGCTTTCATCACCTGCCCATGGTTTCAAAGGCTCAGCTTGTTAGCAGTTTCACTACATCAGTTTTTTTCACTCAGCAGAAACGATATATGAAAATATAAAGGACATACCTCATATTAATAGGAATTTAAATAATTCTATGTTGTAATATTTAGAACAAAGCAGCATGCCCCAGAATCAAAAATTGCACTGTATCCATATAATGTTACTAATGCTTATAGAAAGAATTAAGAATAAAGCAGAAGAAACCAATACCTTCAGCTGAAAAAGTGACCAGTGACACAGTAGTTTTCCCTTGCATATTAAATACATGAAACTAAATTTTGCTAATTCTCCAAATGTTTCACAGCAGTGGTTACGTTGTACTTGTTTATAAGGTTATATCTTCCCGTTACCCAATAGCAGAAATTTACTAGTAATTTATTTAACCAAGGTAGCTGCTGACAGGTTATTTTTCTTTTTTTAATAATCTGTTTATTGGTCTATTGTGACGTGAAATTTTATTTTAATGCTCATCCACTTTTTCATTTATTATTGGCAATATATGTGTGTTCCTATTGATGTAATTTAATGTTCCTATATTTTTCACCTAAAATTATTGTCAATAAGTCCAAATAATAGCCAAAAAGAAGAGGTATGACATGGCCATACAGAGGTGATGGAACAGAGTACGTTTAAATGTCTCATGTCACAGTGGTGGTGAACAAGTTCAGAGAGTGGACCTGAAAGGAAATGGACTCTAAGAGAAAAACAAGGAAGAAAGGGGTGGGCAGCAAAGAAAGGGACTGTGGAAGCTTCAGTTTAAGTTTTCTGTAACTGCTGTGTGAGCAGCCTTGAGTTCAGTGCAGACTTTTAATACCAAAAGGTACTGGCCATCGTAAGATGTTTCAGTGCAGAAGAGTTTACTGATAACTTCTTTTCCAGTTACAAAATTATGACTTTTTTTTTAGGATTAGATAAATTATGTTTCGGAATGGGCTGGCACGCCGTCCTGTAGAGACAGGGGCCATAGGAAGCTCCTTGAAAGTCCACTTAGACATCCTGGATAGAAAAACCTTCCAGTTTGCTGCTGTTACAATGAAGGAGAATTTTCCTGTACTATAAACTTGAAAAAACTGCCAGAATTGTCAATATATCAGGTGTTACTGTAAAATCTTTAGATGTGCCTGTCTTCACTCATTGAGTAAAATTACATCCAAAGCCTATGTTATAGGCCCATCACCGAGTTTCAAAAGACATAGGACTAACATTAGGAAATACCAGAATGCCTCTATAACCTTAATGTGACAGCATTCCATCCGTATAGTATTGTGCAATTTTCATTTCACCATCACAGATTGTGTTTTTCACAGAACTCCTCCCTCGTTCAGTGAATAGTTATTCCATATTTGAATTTTCTTAAATCAGGGTCTGGTCCAGTCTTATTTAACTTATGTTAGCTGAATCCCGTGTTGAATGCAAAAGTTTTCTGTGCCTTACAGGAAAAGTATTGTGCAAACAGAGGTAGATACTTATTTGCACAATTCCTACGAAGCTGGGTATACTATACCCATTTTACAGAAATGGAAAGAGAACAAAATTAATTATATCCAAAATTGGCAGAAATGCCCTTTTTGGATGCCTGACCTGAAAACCATGTGCCTTTTCAGATAACCTTTTACTTCTAGAGATATTTGTGCATTCAAAACAGAAATTTTGACATTACTTTATTTTCTTGAATGCATCAAAAAATATACTATACACAAGTGTGAACAGTGAAACTACTTTTGTTTCCTCATTATCTGATACATGAAGTAAAATCAAGTTTTCTTTTTTGTATAAGGAGAAATTTGATTTAATATAAAACAAGTAAATAGTAAAAAGCAATTACTATAAATATTCTAGAATAAAAATAAGACTATCTATCAGTTCCTAAACCATCTACCTTTACATATTGGGAAAGCAAACATGAAAATTATGATACACCTGTACAGTTTGAAGTATATTGTAAACCAAATGAATATTTCTTTTTCTTTTTATCATGACTGCAGAAAATATGATATCTTAAAACTATTTGTATGAACTTGCACATAACAGAAAAAATCTCTAGGTTAGTCAGAATAACCTTTTTTTTTTTGTATTTATGTTAATATAAATATGCATATGCACACACACTTCTGTTTCTTCCTTTAGCATGGGAAAATCTTAGGTCAAAGTGTAGCTGAACTCCTTTATTATGGCTTAATCATCTTTATATTGGAGGACATTATGTCCCACCTCATTAATTAGTTCGATCTATATGATTAAAATTCTTTATTTTAATTTTTAATGCAGTTTTTTAATAATAAACTTAGAGGATGATTGCTAAGTTGTAACTAAGAATACTGTCTTTTTTTAAAATAATATGGGATCCTATTATTTGTTTTAACATGAGTGTTTCTGAGGTGCAGTTTAAAGCTAATAGCACCCCTACGCGCATATGAATTAATTTGTGGAATGTAAAATAGATATCTACAGATAGCACACACCAGAAAGAAGGTAGTACAAATTTTTCTGTTGGGCAATTTGCATATTCACATGTGTAACAGGAAACTATGTACGTGGTGTAAGATTAATTTGATACAAAATGGCCATGAGGCCAGGTACACTGGATGGAATTCATTTTGCTGTCTTCTAGGGCATAATTCATTGGACCTATTTTAGATTTGTACTTTAGAGTGAGGTGAATTGTACTTTGGAAACATAAATGTATGGGTAAAAAATGAGCCTAGGGTGACTAGCTCAGATGTAGACATTTGTACTGTAGACAACTACATTTAGTCACATGAATTCTTGGTCTTTGGCTGGATGTACTATTTGGATTGACTTTGAGGGGTGAATTCCCATGGCTGCTTCTTAAGCTTGAATGGTTGCTTTTCAAGTAAGATTAGATTTTCAAGAGAGGAGAGAAAAAAATAAAAAAGCAGAAGTCTTTCCAACTTTCCAATAAGAAATTGCTAATTCAATTTGAAGAGGTTTTTTGCACGTCTATGAAGAGGTTTTTTGCATGTTGCATGGGGGTTTTTGTGTGCCTCCGAAGAATATTTTGTTTGTTAGTCCAAACATACATTTCCAACGCAAAATATAAATTATAAATTCAATTGAAAGGATACACTCAAAAAATAAGAAGGTCCAAAATAGTTGTCAGGACATTTTTATGAAAATCCACAAAATACAGAATTTTGTCCTACGAGGCTCTGTGGCACTTCCAGGAATGATCCAGCTTCATCACGATTCCAAACTGTCAACGCCTTGGATGCTGCTCTAGTTTCATCATGTTACAGGATTACTTGGGAACCTTCTGTTTTGACTTCCTGGCGATTGACTGCTGCCGATATTCCCAATAACCTCACAGTAAACAGAGCAAGAAAAATCAAGCAAATCCATAGTCTTTTTGTCTGTCGATCTCCTTCTACATTTTGTGTTGGCAATTATCAGTATTCTTGTGATGGGAACAGCATGGTAGAATCAATGAAAAATTGCAGAGGTAAAAGTAAAACAGAAATAGAATTAACTTAAATTGTTCCAAAAGGTAAATAAGTTCAAGATACTCACAAAGAGAGAAAAAAAGTCGTATGCAAATATCATGGATAATTTTCTTTGTAAAAAATAGATCCACTATTTAAAACAATAGTGCAAGGAATGACAACACAAAACATTTGAACTCCTGACTTTTGAATTGGGATTAGAAGCACGTCTGTAAGAAAGAACAAGATGAGAAAGGTGACGGGCATCAGTGGAAAGTTAGCAAGAGTTTTTGCAAGCTAGTAATACTGTGCTAATAAGGAAATAGAAATGAAAATTTATAGCATTTAGTCAGTTTTATAACACGCATTCTATAGTAGTGATTGAGGAAGTTAGGAAATAATTAATTGCCAAATTCATCTTGTAATTCTTAGGAATAAATGTTAATTTGGAGTCTCAGCATTTTAGGCTAAAGCTGAAGGAAAAATGAACCTGTAAAAGCAAAATATCCTGTTTTCAAGGAATACAAAAGATACCAAAGTATAATTAATTTCTTTTACTTATTCAAGTAATACCATGTCAAATAAGCATGCCATTTTACAAGAAAGCCATTCCTGGAATTCTTCTCACACAAAAAATAGGTCAGTAAGGAACTGAGGAGTAAGAAGGCTGTGTTTTGGTCATTGTGAAAGAGTTTATTGTAATTTTACCAGAAAAAAAAAAGATTGGAAGCCAGGTGCCATCCCAGAAAGGTAGGAATAAAAGCTTTTTTATTTTTTTTTTATATTAACAGTGTATGAAAACAGCATGTCACATATCCTTTCCCCAGTATGAAGTTACCTAAACTATTCAAAAGTGTGACGCTGAAAATAAGTGATTTTATCCTCTGCAGGTCAATGATTTAAAGCACAAACATCCTTAAAGGAGTTTGTTCAACACTGGAGGGCATCAAGAGAGCCGACCGGTTTTAATAGTGATGTACTTCTGCAGCTATACTTAGTTGCATGTCTAGAACTCAGTCCATGACTAAAATTAAAGGATGGCTAAGCCCACGAGATAAGTCTTATGGAGAAGCAAACTAGAACAAAGGAAGAAGCTGAGACTGAAAATACCTGTAGGAGAGATATACGCAGGTGATGAAGCTGTGTATGCAAAACTGGTTGGCTATTGGAAATAGGCGTATTCAAATTTTGTCAGAATAATTCTGGAATTTTATCACTAAGGAACAGGAATGGCGAAGAATAAAGAATGTTTGTGGAAAGACTGAGGTGGTGAGATATCACTTCTTTGTCTACCTTTTTTAGGAACAGGAGGATTAATCTTACATATATTACCTGAAAGGTGTTCTCGTGGATAGTGATATAGGGACCAACAGCTGAACTCCATCAAGTTTATGTTTTGGTAGGTGTTTGAGGAGGTAATGAGGCACTTTTCATACAGCAAAGACGTGCTACTGGAGCAGAAAGAAAAGAGGCAAAAAAGAGGTTAATAATGAATAACTGCCTTTGTGACCTGGTAAGAGGAAAAAGATATGTATGATACAGGGAAGAAAGTATTTGTGGTGTTCTGGATACCATTACTGATATATTAAGATAATCTTAATAGGAAGTTACTTAAAAGGAACTTTTGGAATGAGACTTTACAGTATGATCTTTGTATCTATGTAGAGAGCTGTTTGAAAAATGCAGAAAAAAGTTTGTAAGTCCCTCAAGAAACTTCTGTTTTACTTGGAGAGACGGAGACAGTGTTATGCTGTGAGTGATATGTGGTATTCTGGAACAAAATTGGAGGGGTTTCTAATTCTAGAGACAACTTCTATCTCGCGTTAAAATCTCTGACCGTTGAGATCTTTTACCTGTTTTTACAAAATAAAAAAAAAAAAGAAAAGCCCAGTGTCACAAGAACAATTCTGTTATTTATGAAATGGACTTTATATTGAGGGTGCGTAACTTGTGATGCCAGTGGAGTAGGAGTACAGGAAATTGCATTGTATCTCCCTAAAGGCAAAGTTTCATATATGGTAGGAGCATTTTTGGAGGAGTTAAATGTCAGATTCTTAAATGCTTACGATTCGTGATTTGGATCAGATTGTAAAGAGCACCAAGATAAGAAATGCTCCTGATTTGACCCTTAAGAGTATGTTGTCCATTGCTTAATACAGCCTCTGGTTCTGATGCCTAATTGAGAGTCTTACCAATTTTGAAAAACTTGTCAACCATATGTTAGATGGCTACATATGCCCTAAATTTTTCACACTACTTTTTACTTGCGAGTGAGCACCTGTAGAAACAAATAGGGATGCAAAAAATGGAGAAAAAAGGTGGCTAGTGAGGGTTATGTTTTACAAGTGATAAATAATTCTGTATTTCTTGTTTTCTAGTAAATATTGTCAATAGAGTTTTGGGAGCTGTTCAGCTTATCAGCCAGTAAGGCAAGGACAATGTTTTTGGCATTTTGCTGCCACTCCAAAAGGCAGCAGGTCTTTTGTAGGTCCTCTCTGTCAGCTTGGTGCGGACATCTCAAAACCCTTCAGTGGCTCAAATATGAGCAGCTGAACTGAGCCGTAGGTATCTGGTTTTGGAGGAGGTTCCCTTGACTTTATTGTCTATATCTCAATTGACGGAAATGGGAGACACTTACCTCCAAGGTGGGCCACTTCATATGACATCCAAGATACAGGTGTCTGAAGTTTCATCTTCAGCTCGTGTGTCAAAACTGCATTTAAATACTTACATTCAGATATGTTGATTTCAAACTGAACCCTACACAGTTTCCTCATACTTAACTTTAGCAAAGCAGTCATTCACATTCTATTTATTTACTTGTTTATTTATTTATATATTGGGAGACAACGAGACTAATTACAGTACAAGCCAACACCAGGTTCTCTAAGGATACCTTTAATTAAGCGGAATTGAGTTTTTCCTGTAAGTGGACAAGTTTTAGGAAAAATAGTGGACAGTGGACACTATTCCTACGTGATCTCTATTGCCAGGTTTATAACGCAGTAAATTCTGTTTCTCTGCTGTGTCGTGTAGACTTACTTGTACAAAAGTGGCATTTTGCAGAAGTTACAAAATAGCTCTGATCATCTGGGTTATTTACTGAACAGATTTTTGCATATTTCCTGTCTTGAAAAATTTTAAAGTAAGTCTAAATGTAAAGTTAATATTTTACCACAGACAAAATCCATCTTTTCTACACAAAATCTCTAGTAAGGAAGACAGCTTATATTGATATTCCAGCACCATTAGTTTATCACTATGACTTTTTAGAGGTACAGACTATTTCAATCTATTATTAATAGCATTTTCATTTATTATTGCAGCTAGTTTTGATAAAGACAAAAAATTGCTATAGACTATATTATTGATTGTGGAATTATGAAGCAAGGATATAAAAAATGAGTTAGGGTATTAAATTAATTTCTTTTCCATTTCTGCATAGTTCCATCCCATGTTTTGTTGGGGTTAAAGGGTGTTTTACAAATGAATTGATAAAGCCGGTATATATAGTTTTCTCATAGAGTTTGTCTGCTCTGTCATATTATATGTGAATAAAACTCATTATCTTTTTTGTTTGTGCAGTAATTATATTTTGTTGTCCTGTGCATTCCTTTTGCTCTCCCCATCTCATAATACGTGCTGTAAAAGCGCACATAAATAAATAGGATAAACAAATTAAGCTGTTTAAATAAATTAATTTACTCTGCAGCTCTGTATTCAAATCTTATGTGCTCACTGGATTTCATTTTAATGAAACCCTTCTAAGAACAATACATTGTATGCCAAACAGTGAAATTATATACTAAATGAATGATTAAATATAGCGTGTTCCAATTTATACCAAATCTGTACGCTGTGCATGCTTAAATCCTCCTAAATCTAAAGAAATAAATCTTCTACATTCTGAAAACATCTGCATTATAATCCTCCTCTTGAATACCCAGTTCATGGACATATAAACACAATCAAAGTCATAATAAGCCTAGAGCTATGATGCAGTTAAACTATCCTCATCAATGTTTTTGACTTAAAAACCCGAGACTATTAAAGTGGAATCCACTTAAATGTCTTGAAACACTGCTCTGAAAGGTCTTCTCCCACTGCATCAATAGGCCCATTGAATCCGTTTGCAATCAGAATCTCAAGTTTAGCAAATATTTATTATAAAGCTTACCTGGAAAAAATCTATTGATTACTATAGTTGGTCATATTGCTAAATTTCATAGCAATGCATTCAACTAAATATTCATCTAGCTACTGTGCATGAAAAGTAATGACTGCTGCAAAAGCAATTTGCGGAGTGAGGAATGTGATGCTCTTTTCAGGAAAACTTGTAGGCATTTACAGCAGTAAGTTTTCATCTGTATTATTAAACACATACTAACTATATTTCATTACTGAAAGCTTTTAGTGAGTTGAATGTACACAGTTGTTTGCTTGTTTGTTGGTTTTACTTTGTTTTTTTTTTTAATTTTTTTTTTCATTAGGGCCAGGATTTCAATTATCAAAAGGAAAAAAAAAATCCCACAACCAAAACCCCCCTAGTTTGTAATTTTCAGTCCCCCCAGTAGATTTCCCTTATAGGAACTATTTACTTTTATCACTATTCGACCAAACCAACCTAACTCACACGTATTTTAGCAATGACGTAGAGTCTTGGGAGCTATTAGCAATAAAGAGGAAACTGCAGGGCAAGACAGAATTTTCTAGAAAGGACTGTTCCGCAGTCAGCTCCCTTTGTTTAGTGTTTCTGTCAAAGTTCTGTGTAAATATCAGATATATCTATCTGCTACATATTGACGGTTCTCACACAGCAGAAGTGTGGTTCAAACCATCACAGTCCTTGTGCTCAAATTTTCAAAATCAAGGAACATCTTGAAGTACGTCATAGCTCCTCGTGGCTACCATGCCAGGCCTCTCCCTGGACAGAAAAATGTGAATGGGTGTTTTTCCCCATTTTTAAGTAGTGATATAGCCACACTTTTCCAAAAAATGTGGTTTATTCTAGGTTTTGTGCTCCATGGTATCAACAGAGGTTTGGACTGTCAGCCACATTACTAACATAAGTTCAGTAGGGAGATTATATTTCCTTTATGATCCAGAGGAGTTCTGTAAGATGTCATTGCTCAAGAAGCCAGTTCAAAATTAAGATGTGGAGTAAAATTCAGTATAAGCTAAACCAACAATGACTGGTCTTTATTAATTTACAAAAGTACATTGGTCCTCGTCACGTAAGGCTGAGGTCTGTAAGCCAGTAAACAAAACGTATATTTCCAGTTCAACAGCATGCTGATAGAAGTGAGAAAAAACAACACTCAAAAGCAAAACAGAAACCTTATTTTTATAAGCAGTCCAGAAGGCAGTTTAAAAGCCTGATGGGATGAGCAGCGCTCACATTGCATACTAAAACATAAGGTCTCGTGTCCAAAAATTGCTACGTTTCCTTTGAGAATACTCTGCAAATCCTGGACACCTCAACAGAGGAAAGAATAGGTTGTGATTTAGGAGGGAGGTAGTGTTTAGGGACCTGATGTTTGGAAACCACAGAGTTTTAGTTTAACATTGCCTTTTTTTGCAATTGTTCTTTCCTGGGGTCTAGGAGCGTGTTCCAGACAGCCCTTCTCCTGCTCCTTCTCTTGAAGAGGGCCGAAGACCTGGCAGCCATCCATCCTCTCATCGAAGCAGCAGTGTGTCCAGCTCTCCTGCACGGACCGAGAGCTCTTCAGACAGAATCCGTAGGTCACATTCTTCTCCTTGTCACCACTTTAAATTTGATTAGGTGCAGCTGGTTTTTCTAATCAAAATGCCCTCGTCTTAAATAGATCTCATATGTATCATGTTCGGAAGTTCAGCTGCAATAACTATCTCCCAACATTATGTTCCCCAGTTTACAGTATCATAATATCTGTTACTACATTAACAGGTACTGATATAAACTGCCATCATGTCATATTAAACATAAAGATATGAGCTATGGAATACAGAATTGCAGCCGGGAAGCAATTTGCTAGATTAGTTTTTAGAACTGAACATATAGTGTAAACATTTTTTAAAGGAACTGAGTTTTATTTAATCTGGTTACTCTGGTTTGACGTCTAAATTGAATCTGACTTCACAAGCAACATTTTATGTGGCAGAATTGCTTGGTAAAGAGAAGAATTAGGTTAAATCAGTTTAAAAATGGGCATACTTTACGATTTTTTTAAATATAAAAATTTGTAACGGTGAGAAGTATAATACAGAGAGTATTATCACCTCATAGCTCACAAGGGGCAGAGTGAAATTATGCCACGGTGTCTCAGAGTGGTACCATTTTTATCAAGTCTCCATAGAGGATGTAAATTACATGGCAAAGACCCTGAATTCTATGATATTCCAGTGCAACTGCCTGGAAATTAACATTTAAAACACTTATTATTTTGTGCATATTTCCTTAAATTCATATTACACTTGTCCATTCCTTTTATTATTGCTCCATTGCGGGTTTTTGTGCTTTTAAGGCATCTTTCCACAGTGGCATTTGTCAGGAGGTGAAACTGGAGGATTTGGCATGCAGATAGAAGGCCATGAAATAGCTGTATGAAATACGTAGTCGTGTTGATTAGATGCAGCACATGTGTCTTTTAGACTGCTTCCTTTCAGGCTCTCCGCAGACTCAGGAAGCTGACTCCTCGTTGACCTTCAGATGAAAGATCTTTCATTACTATGTGATGAAAAATGACTTAGCAAAGAAAATAAATGAGGCCTGACCATGACAAGCTGAAAATTCTGTTTTCTTATCACTTGGACGATTCAGAGTGCAGATTAAACTGGCATCCCGTATACTGTTACCTGTCTATTTCGCCAGGTTTTTATGAGTTCATAAGTAAAGTTCTGGGAACAAACCTCACAACCCTGGATTTTTAATTTTTTTTTTAATTGACTGAATAGTAAATTTTTTTACAACCACTGAAGACCTTTTCTATTGTTCTCTAAATAAAAAAAAATTAAATTGAGAGATACTTATTGGTTTTGCTAAGGAATGACAGGGTTTTTTTTTTTAAGAAATGGTGCTGTTCAGCTTACTCTGCTTACTTATCAGGAGAGAGAGAGGAGTGGGACCTTTGCACATTATTTCTTCCCATGTGAACGTAACAGAGTTCCTTAAATACTGGATGACTTCAGTGACTTGTTTATTTATGAAATAACTTTTCTCTCCTATCTGATTTGGTAGCATCACACCTGATGCACATCTGCTTTTGTGGTGCCAGCAAGAGTAAGTTGACTACTACTACTATGGGTTACGTACAAAAAAATGCTTTGATGGAACTGGCATAAGCCGCTTGCAAATATGTATAAGCTACCTTATACGGATTTATGAGGTGCGTTTGAGACTCATGAAGGTCTGTTTGAGAACTGTTGGAAAGAGCTATCTGGTGATAGCTCTTTCTGATTTTTCAAGCTACCTGACGAGCCAATAAGCAATTCTGCTGTCGCGCAGTGTATTTTGAAAAACAGTGTTTATCACCTAGGAGGCCACAATGCTTCATTTTAAAAAGTTAGAGACTGCATATTAGGCATGCTAATAAACAAGAACTTTTGTACAACTAACTTCTTAAAAAAGTAAATCAGTAAGTATCTCAAGTAGAACCTTCTATTCTTTTTTGGTTTGCTTCATTTTGCCTTTCAGTTCTTGTTAAATAAGCAAGAAAATGTTTGCAAATATCCAACTTCATCCAAAGATACTGAATTCTTCTTTTTAAAATTAATTATTTTAAACCAGAAGTAACAGGAAGAAGCTCTCCCGCTGCGTGGATACTGATAGCACTAATTAAGTAACTTTGTGATTGTTAGAATTCTTGTATAATTAAGAGGAAGACGACATAAAATAAGCACAAAAGTGTATTGTTAATATGACGGCTCATTTTCTTTCTGCCTGCGCTTGTGTCTAGCAGCTGTCCATCAGAACGGGCTATCTATGAACCAAATGCTGATGGGTTTGTCACCTAATGTCCTGCCTGGACCTAAGGAGGGTGATCTGGCTGGTCATGACGTGGGACATGAGACAAAAAGAATACACATTGAGAAAGGTAATATGAATATTATGATTTTACTGTTTCAGCGTAAAACAAGTACTGTCTCGACAGCTAAACAGTATTATAATTGTGATTTTTATTTTTTTAATTGGGATATTTTATCTTTATTTTTTATTTTTTCACAAATTATAACAGGCTGCTAAATTTCTTGATTCTTCTATTTTGTGGTCCTTGAGATTAATGAAGAATATTTATATGAGGGAGGAATTTCTTAAATATTACAGAGAGGGATGAGTGAAAAACAGTTTTATATTACTATTGTGTCTCTGGCCCTTATACAACACTGTTTAGGTATTAACTTTCTGTCTCCATCCAGTTGACTTTAATGACCTACTTCCCAAAGGGACTGAGCACCGTGAAAATTAGTCCATGTGTGCAAAAAGGAAAAAGGCTAATACCAAGCCATTAAATTAGGGAATTGCATAAAATGAGGCTGGTACACATTATATAATGGGATTTAAATTTAATTGAGTATATGACCAAAGTGTTTGATCTAGGTGAATAGTCCACATGCACTTATGCTGATTATGACACCATTTCATCTCTGTTGGTATTCAAAGTTAAGTTCCTGTTCAGGGTTGTTACAGGGGATTTTGGAGGGGTGGTGGTGGAATTTCCATGTGTTATGTTTACTTAATATATGTGAATTTTAACTGTTACGGACTAGAAACATTTTCACGAAAGAGAGGTTAGTAATATGACATATCCTTTAAAAAATATTCCTTGGGCTTATTGGAAAAATCAGTTCTTTGAGCAAAATGAGAGGAAAAGTAAAAGGTATAATAGCCAGCCATTGAAACAGAGCCAGAGAAACTGCTGCAGTAATGAAGATTCCAGAATAAGACATTTTGTGCCATATTTTAACAGCTACGATACCTTCTCTGCCTTGTGTTTGAACACTGAGATATGAAAAAGAATTAAAATCTGGACTATTCTATTCTGGACAGGTGGCATTTTTAATAGGATTACCAGAAAAATTAATGGAAACAACATTTCTTTTATATAAACCATTTAGTTTGGTTCATTGCACACACAACCTGTTTTAGCTTATACTATGCCCTCACTCAGCCCCTGCAAATTGTATCCCCGCTGTGAAGTATGATGTGATCAAATAGGTTTGTTTTGAATTTCCATAAATGATTTTATTTCAGCCTTTGAAGTTACTCGTTTAAGTGTAATCAGACTGGTAAATCCTGCAAAGAGAAGTACATATTAAGAATTGCTACTATTTTCTCATGTCATTCAGTCTTTTTGAAAGCTTTGTTTATAATGGTACCCCAAATGTATTTTCCAATCTGTTGCCAGTTCACGTTTTTGCAAGAAACGCTCTCGGTAAAACTGCTGAGAATTCCCTTTTTTCCTCAGTCCTTGTTTAGGTCAAACCACCTATTTCTTGTTCCTTTTACCCCCTCTGTTCCAGCCTACTGAATTAATGGTAAATATTCATGGGCTATCTAGATTGATAGGGTATACTAAATTAAAAATTGTTTTCTGTCATGACTACATTTATCATGTCTCACATACCAATCTTGTAACTTTAATACTAATCTAATCTGTATTAAAACAAGTGATTTAACTTAGAGATATTTGTGGAGATAGTAATTATCTACTTCTGTCACTGTGAGCTTGCAATCAGATTCCCAAACTGTTGCTTACCACTGCAAATCAGTCAGAATGCAATCATATTTAAAGATGCAAACAAACATATGTAGGTGGTGGTGCTCTTACTGTTGAAACCCCATCACCTTCATCATCTGATTCAAAAGAAAAAGAAAGAGGGGAAAACAGAAATTCCGAATAAGTATCACGAAACATTTGAACATTATTATGTTTTCTTCTAAGCCACTTTTGTTGGCAGAAATCTATCAGCTGCAACTGAAATGGCTTTAAATTGAACCTGGGAGAACCTGGGAGATCCTACCTGGTAAAGAAGGCCCTGTCTTTTCTCTTCTTGTCCCCTCTTCCATTAAAAAAATGAAAACCAAAAATCTCGGAAGTGATCTGAGCTCAGGGAAAATTTATTTACAGTCAACAGAGAATTTAAAGAGGCAAAGTTATAACAGAGACAACTGATCAACATACCAGATTTTGAAAAGACTTAGCATATGTCAGAGAGGTGAATCATTTGTCTAACCTGATCTATGAGTTGGATACAGGAGAGAAAATACCATTTATCTATTATAAACGCAAAAGAAGGGAGCTAATTTACCCAGTCCACTCAACATAGTGTAATACATTTAGAAACAGTTCTTTGCCACTTGCAAACTGAATACCAGTTTGAGGGTATCCAGTCTTTCGAAGATTATATGCATTTCTATTTAAAATTCAGCCAGAATCATTATAGGTGGCAAGAACTTATTTTACTGGGGTGGTTTAAACTACCAGTAAATCTCTTGTGCCATTTTGTTTGGATTTTCTTTTATTTGCCCTTAGACTGTGTTCAAAATCTGTTCTCAGGTTCTGGTGTGCACAGCCTTGAGTGACCTCAGCTTCCACTGGAGTCAGGTTGTCATTATCCCACCAAGGATTAAATTAGGTTCTATGTATCTGATTTGCTGCCTATTAAAACTGGAAAGTTTGCATGGGGCTCTGGGTCGATATTTGTTGCAGGAAAACAGGAAGAGTTTCTGTTCTCAAAGATCGTGTGTCAACTGTTGGTGTTGGGAACATTTTCCAGCTGCTGACTCCAGAGGTGCAACTTGGCCACGTCCTAGCCCTAGCTTCATGTTGGGGCAAGACGCAATGTACACGTCTGAAGTTCCACCCACTCCCTGGATTCCATGAGAAGAAAACTTAGATTTGCAAAGGGTTATGTTGTGGTCCAGCCAGGTTCCTGGTCTGGACTCAGGGGGACTGCAGGAGACACTGCAGAGGACTTCTGCCCCACAGTTCATACATAACTCAAGATGTCGCTATCTGTATAACCGGAGAAGTCAATTATCCTACATTTCCAGGACTTTTTCCTTATTAGAGCATAACAGATTTCCCAAATTTACTGAAAGCAGGCTGTAGGACTGCAAATGATCCTAGGAAGAAGGGAATAAGTTCAAGTACACGATGTTAGTTCAAGTACTTGACAGCCATCATCAAAACCAAGTATATAATTTTGTAACCTGTAATTATGGACTGTTTAATGATGCACATGTGGTTTTATTAGATCAGATTTTGCAAGAAGGACTTACATGAAGTACAGGAGCCATATTAGAAAAGATCCATTCAGTTTTTTACATTAAAATTAAGGCTCTGAGTCTTTTCAGGTGAAGTAAAGTTCCTATGACTCAAAGAGTTTGCTCTAGATAGTCCCTCAGTTTTGGTGAGGTATATTTTATCACTTATGCTGCTCAGCTGTTATCTGAGGTCCTGCAGATCTGCCATTCTGAAATTGTGAGAAGTGTATTTTTGATGTTTTCTATGAGGCTGAATACTAATTCAGCTCTTCGGCAAGGTTGTCTGTTAAATCTAGAAATAGCAGGAGAACCTAAGGGCTAGGCTGCTGAATCCTGGTCCTCTTCTTACTCATTGATCTGAAGGGTTCAAAATAATCAATGGCTTGAAAGTTAACTACACACCCCTTGGAGATGCGGATCCTAATTCCTTGTAGGCAGAAGAGGGAACTGAACTTGGGAGACATTTCCTGGGCACTATCCCTAATCACTGTGCTTTGTGCAAAAGAGGGAAATATATTTTTCCGTTGTCCCTTTGCCCTTATGACCCAGACTCTGGTCATATGGGATCTGCAAGGTGGAATTTATAGCTCAGTCCTGTTGGCATAGTTTATCTATTTACTAGCTCCCTATGATTTCCTTTCGGCAGTCTGCAGTTCTACTTGTTAACTTCATTAGATCCCAATTTGCAGTACCTGGTTTGGGTAAAGTTAAGTGATGTTGGAGGCAGTGGATGCTCATAACACCCCCTAACTGGTACCTGCCTGGCAATACCTACCCTATACACTATATAGGAATGCAAGATCCAGTTCACTTCAGCCCAAGATTCCCTTTTAGGGGACAAACACCTAAAAGTTAGTTGCTTCAACACCAAATTTAGATGCCTAAGTGTTTTATTGGATCTGGCCCTAGGGCATCAGATTAGAATTTTCTGACTGCATCAATTTATATTTTTTTAGATTGACACCAACAGCAAATGAAGCCTGAATGTCATGCTTACATTTTAAATTGAATACGTTATTTGAGGTGTTATGGGAAGGACACTCTGTTGTTGAAAATGTGCATGCTGTTTTCTATAACAAAATATAAAATATTCACCATGGTCACAAAAGAAGCTAAACTATTTCTTCTGGAAAAGCTTTTAAGCCACGATATTAATGGAAATTTCTTAAGTAATTTTCAGATAATCAACAATAACTGCTTCTTGACTACTATGATAGCAGCAATTAAAGTATAACTTTATCAAATCCACATATTAAGAAGTCCCATTCTTTCTCTCTGTTTTTATTTTATGTTCCCCTGTAGAGATGTGAGCAATCTTAGACCTCTGGCTAATATCTTATAAAATAGAATACTAAAATTCCAAAATATCCTTAGTGCAAAATCGAAAATAATTTAAAGATTCCAAAGTTATAGTTAGAATTGTAATTTCCTGTTAGCAGTCATGCATCAAAAAGGGAACTAATGATAAGTATGTCATCCTATATAGTTAGGTATTCATTCCGCATTATCAGCAGTAAATTATTTTATAATCTATACATAGTGCAAATATATATCAAGCTTGCTTATTCACCTTAATAAATGTAGAAACATTGTTGAATATATGCTCAACAGTATGAGCTTATCCACCTTGATAAATACAGAAACACATACGAGTATGCTTTTATAAATACGAAAGCCTCAAAGGAAGTTTTAGCGTCAACAACAATTCTCTTCTATCTGAGCTGTCCTCTAGCAAAGTCAGCAAACAAGCGATCTGGAACTTTGCTTAAATTCTGTTTCTGGTCTGTGTTATTTTAGTTAGTTCTCTGAGAAAGCCCTTTTTTGAAGAGAGTTGTTACCAGTTGACCTACAGAGGAATTTTCATTCACAGTTCTGCTGTCCAGCTGCTTGTGTTAAGATACTTTATCTGTTCGTTTTCATTTGTGTATACATACGTGCACACAGAAATACTTACACTATATGTTTATTTTAGTGAATATTCCATTTTAATGTAACAAGAACAATATAAACAGAACTTGACGGGTGTATATATGCAAAAATATTTACAGTTGACACATTTAAGGTCTACATTCTTACTTCAGTTCTTAAATATTACATATTAAATTATAATATATTAGATTGTAATTCCTTAAGATAGTGAGTTCAGGCTATGTGTTTATACATCATCTAGCACATTGTGAAAGTGATCTTGATTTGAGCTTTAAATACTCCTCAAACTCTGAACAGATAGGAGTCAAATTTGTAACCTATGACAGATAATATAAAGACCCACTAAACGAAAGGTTCAAGAAAGCTGGTATCACCAAAATAACCTTTAGACACTCTGGTTGTTGGCGTGTCTTTTCACTCAGCCCAAGAGGCTCAAGAATGCTTAAAGTACATTAAAAACTATTACAGTTAATGGACTACAAAGGTGAAAAATGAAATTGCAAGTTTTTTCATAATGGGCTGTTCTTTACTAAGAAGCCAGAAAACATCTCTTTTTGTTGCACAGAAAACACAGAAGCCTTTCATATCCTTGACTAGGATATGAATAGTATGTGTATGCAAGAAGGAGCGCAAAGGTAGTACAAACTTCTGAAAGTTTTTTCTCAGCAAAATATTGGATAGGAATATTTCTAGAGAGTCTAACTAAGCCATCCTCCAACCAGGCTGTTCTTCTCCAGATTTGTTTGCTACTAAGGACCTTTATTCTGCTAGGGTAGTATTAGTTTTGACACAGTTTATGGGAGATCTGCTGTACAGTTTTCACTTCACTCATAACGTTCACATCAGTTCCAAAACATTCCAGGTCAACTGGGCTCATTGCAGCAAAAGTACATATGTGCATACCACTTATTCTATACTTACAGTGACTCAAACGCATCTTGGACATGCCTAACTTTCTGAATACACTCAAATGAGTTACATGTATACAAGAAATCCAGAATGTTCTAAATCTGTTAAAACAACTCTGCATATGCAGTTTCTTTGTGCCTTGTGCCCCAAACAGTTCCCCGAAGGTACTTTTTTCTTCTGTGTCTTTTCTTTTTTTCTGTCTTTCTTTTCAGTGGTCATTATGTGTCCTTCATGTAATAGATATTTGAATAGTCTTTCTAGTCTTTGATGGTCTTTATACATATCGAGGGGAGTGGAGCTAAAAACCCCTTTGAAATAGTTTGTGTGCTCATTTTCGTTTTTTTAATGAAATGTTAAACAGAAGATGTAATCATAATGGATAAGATGTTCAAAAGAACTTTTCTTATCATGCTACTACATTGCAGTTTTAAAATCATCAGTTCCCTTTGTGTTTGCTGCTAGGAAAGATATGTTATAGGGAATGAAGTTGACGAAGTTATGGCTGTTCCCACTAAGAGAGGATGCGTCCCATAACACCATGAATATGACCACACAAACACGGTTCTGTTTCTCTAAAGTAGCTATTTTTAGTTTTCCATTTTGCTAGCTAAAAAATGCATTTGCAAAAGAAGGAAAGAATACATGATGTGTCTAGCTGCCCTAGAACTGAATTCTGAAGACATTAAGAAACATATAATTGTTCTGTAAGTTTAATGGGAATATAGAGTCATACATCTTTCTGAAAACACACTTGAACGGATGCCCTGGCTTTAATGGAAGAAAACACTTACCTTCTAGGGGTTTTTTGTACCACTTTATGTTTACAGTTGCTGTTACGGAAATTTTGTTACAGCAAAATTTTAAGAATGTCTTCCACTTGAGACTACTTGCGGGAACTCTTTCAAAAGTGCTAATAATCTGCCCTGCATTTAGTTTTAAGTTTTCTCTAAGTTGTTCAAACGCAAAATACCAAAAAAATCAGTTTTGAAAAGCCTTTACTGAGAATTGCGACCTAGAGATAGATAGTATTTCCTTGAAATAGTATGGGTAATTTGTATATAATTATTAACTTATTTTTTATGTTGTTACTCTATTGTTACACTATTTCCACATAATCTTTTTCAGATTTTTGTTCTGAGAAATAATACGGTTCTTACAGATTCTGCTAGCATTGCATCTAATGTATGGTCACAGTGAATTCTCAGAGATACTTCATTCCCTGAGTGCAGAGGGTTCGGGTTTTTCCTCTGAGATGGAGCAGTACTGTCATAGTTCAACAAGAAGCAGTTTTGATTTATTCCTACCTTTCAACTTGCTGTTGTTGAAAAAGCTTCTCCACTTTGAAGGTGCATCTAACATCTGGATGATTGGCATCAGTTTTTTCACTATGCTATTTAGGAAGATACTTTGCAAAATAATCACTGATTTTATACCTCTAAAGAGGTCTGTCTTTGGACTTGAAAAGCTTGGTTAGGATCCCAAAAGACTGAGTCGGGAAAAAGTCTGCCTTTCTGCTTGCTTCTCCTTCACCCGGTTCTGGTATAAACTTCTTTAGTTTGGGTTTTAGAGATGAGTCGTATCTCTGATCTTTCATGTAAGCTAATGGAGTTCACTAGACTGATTCACACTGATTCTTTAAAATTTTGGAGGAGATAGTGCCTTCTTAGCCATAAAACTCCCAAGCAGACTAGGTGTAATTAAAAGCTGAACTTGAGCTATATTTGTCAGATGGAATATAGCTAGATTTGAAGTTATGATGGTCAGAAGTCTTTTAAAAGAAGTAAATGGTAAAACCAGCATAACATATAGCTGAAAGCAACACCATAATGGGGAAGAGGATGTCTTGG
>NC_071466.1:46475296-46590296 GCF_028500815.1 Rissa tridactyla | reverse complement strand
TACTCTGGGTATCCTGACACACAGAAGACAGAAACTAGCCTCACTTCAAGGTCCAAGGGGACATACCTATATCTACATTACTTTGGGGAAGCTCCCAAGCACATCTGTCTTGGAGAGTGTTAGAGTAGTCCAAAATAAAGCCAGACTGAATGTAGAAGGAAGTAGGGTGGACAACCTTAATCCCTGACCCTCTTTGTATGGCTGCGTATATGGCCAAAGGGACCACGAGCGTGGCTGCAAGCATGGCTTGGTGGTTAGGACATTGTTTTGGAAGAAAAGGACTGAAGTCCGGTATTTTGTAGGTAGGTAACAGGAGCAGTGGTTTCAATTTAGGACTCTACATGCATTGGAGAGTGCCCAGGTAAGCAAGGAGTAGAGTCATGCTCATTCTTACATTGCTTTGCTCTTGAAAGAGGAACTAGTCAGGGGAATGGGTTTAACAAAAGGTTTAATCTAAGTTTAACCTGGATTTTCTTCACAGGTAGAAGGGGATATGACTAAAATACATTCCTGAATTAATTAGTTGTGATGGAATTTCCTCAGATAGACAGAAGAGAAACTTCTATATCTCAAGGTAGTTTTGTAGATAACTGGAAAATTTCATCAGTCACCACTGTCCACCTGTGACAAAAGCAGAAGTGTGGCCAGCAGGTCAAGGGAGGTGATTCTCCCCCTCTACTCCGCTCTTGTGGGACCACACCTTGAGTACTGTGTCCAGCTCTGGGGTCCCCAGCACAGGAAGGACATGGACCTGTTGGAGCAAGTGCAGAGGAGAGCTACAAAAGTGATCAGAGGGGTGGGGACACCTCTCTGGGGTTGTTGAGCCCGGAGAAGAGAAGGGTCTGGGGAGACCTTATTGCAGACTTGCAATACTTAAAGGGGTCTTCTAAGGAAGATGGAGAAAGACTTTTTACCAAGGGCTGTAGCAGCAGGACAAGCAACAACGGTTTTAAACTGAAAGAGGCTTAGATTGGACATAAGGAAGAAATTTTTTACAATGGTGAGGCACAGGAACAGGTTGCCCAGAGAAACGTTGGCTGCCCCATTCCTGGAAGCGTTCAAGGTCAGGTTGCATGGGGCTGCAGCCTCATCTAGCGAAAGATGTCCTTTGGCAGGGAGATTGAACTAGGTGATCTTTAAAGGTCCCTTACAACCCAAACCATTCTATGATTCTATGAGCTTGTGTTTAATCATTTAAAAAGGTCATAAATACCTTTCTGCTGGAGAGTGATCAGGACTATCGGAAGCATTTAGTCAAAGTCCAGGAAGACTTCAGTTGTTTTCATGTCCAAAGTGCGGCACTGCTGTTCTCAGAAAGGGTGGATTTAAGCTATAAACTTTCCATGCCATTTTAGATCCCAGAATTTTCAATCCAGACACCTAAATTAAATATGTTATGGACGGACTACCTAACACAAGGTGGTAATTCCACTTGGGTGGAATATGACTATTATGTTTGATGTGAGTTTTGAGTACGGTGTCATTGTGATATTGTTCTGAGGACTTAAGAAACCTTATTTTTTGGACCTAGATAGGTAATAAGTACCTAAATAATTTGTACCTAAATAATTTGTACCTAAATAAGTAATAAAAAGCCATAAACAGATCCCAGGATCCAAGCCTGTCTTTCAATGAGTCTACATACTTCCCACTTTAGAGATAAGATATTGCTAATAAAACTGCCTGAATTGAAGGGAGAAAAAATGTGTCTCATAATTGCTAAACTGGTTACTTAGACAAAGCTAATTAAAACTCTTTAACAGATCTTAATTAGGACCTAAATTGCACTTCACCAAGACTTAAGTGGTATACAGTGTTGGTTCAAGACCTCTACCTGAAAGTGAATGTCATCATATGGAGCAGATTCTTATCATGCTTGCAGCATGATAAAACTCCTTAGAAACCAAAAAGAACCAAGTTCTGTTGTATATAACTTTGCTGACTTTTGCTAATTAAATTCCTAATCAATAATTCTTCATCACTGAACCCTGAGTCTAAGGCAGTTTTCTTAAAAGTTCTTTCAGTAAAAAGTATGTAAAACAAAGCAAATGACTAATAGATGTAGAATAAGATTAAAACAGGATTTCGGACAAAAGAGAACATAGGTTTTTCTTTGATGTTAGTTTAAGGAGTAATATCTCTTGATAACAGTTTGACCGTACTCAAGGAATTTGATGTCTGTGTCTTTGTTTTCTAAGAATTATGATGTCATTTAGGATCAAAGAAAAATAGAAATCTGATTCTTTTTTGAAGTTGCTGTTGTGCAGTATCAATTCTGGCTTCTAATGATATTCAAGTACATAGTGAGATCTACTACTCTAATAACCCACATATAATATCCTTCCTAAGAACTACGTGACAAAAGGCATTTGTAATTATATTTACTTCTGAAAGATTATGGCTTATAGTTAAACCAAGAGAGGCATCCTGTCATTTTCAGAACCCGTTAAATGTGACAGAATCTATTTTTCTGCCAACTTGTGAAGACCAGGCAGAGAGCAAATTTGCTGTGGTCAGCTAAGTGTAACCACTGAGCAGGAAAGTGAATTTAATAATGCATTATTGTTCTTCACTGAAGGTGAACTGTTACAGTGCCTTTGTTATAGCAGACTTTGCCTCTGCTTAGGTTTCCAGATGCCGTGCAGATTACCTGATTAAAATCTCTAATGCATGATAAAATGTTCCATGTATGCTTTTATATTAACATAAATGCATCAGTTTTTGAGGACTGTGACACTAAAGCTAATTGGAAATATTTACTACTCCATTATATGGTGCATATTACAAATAAGGATTTATTACATGTAGAATAAATGATAAGCAACTGAGAATTCACAAAGCTTATAACTACACTATGGTTTTGGGCGGGTTAATATAATGAGAGCAAATCTCAAGAGGTTTATGATGGCACCTCAGACTCCTGAGCTGATGTTGGATTTTGGTCTTCTGTTTTCATTTTTATTTCACACAGTAATTCAACCAAAAGAGAAAATATTCCTCCTGGCCAAATGCTGTTCATTTCTTGGCTGTCTCCTGTCATCATTTCAGCACTTTCAGCTGTTTACGTTTTCTAGCTTCCTCCTGCTTTTCTTGAAACTTTGTCTCTTTTTGGTTATCGTATCAGCTTCCAATTAAAATTTAAAGCATGATAATTTGTTTGTCACCAACAAGCTGAATTCTCATCTTTTCCTAAGTGAATAGGACTAAAATCAGCATGGGTTCATATTATTTAAAATTCTTACCTATGTGTCCAAAAGACATTTTGTAATAATTAAATGCAACAAGAATTTTTTTTTGAGGAAAGAAACACACATTATATGTAAAGACCTGGGTTCAACTCTCCTGTCTGTCACTGTCACACCTCTGTCAGTGCTTTTGTGATCTGTTCGACTCATGTCTTCATCTGTAGCATCTGCTTCTGTACTGGTGAGAAATTTACTTAATCATTTTCTGAAAAGTTGTGAGCTTCACGTGGAAGCTATTAGGAGTAAAATGTAGTTCTAAATGCATACAAATATGTGATACAACAGGCACCGTGTTCAGCAGAGGCTCTGTATTGGAATATAGGTGTATGGCAAATATCCACACTTGTCGTGCAGTTATCTCAGGTGAAGCTGTAATGACGAATGCAAGCAAAAGAAGCCCTCCCCCCTGCCTTGAGTTTTTTTTTTTTTCTTTAAGAATAACCATTGAACAAAGTATTGCTTTCTATTTTACTGCTTTAAAGAACCTACATATATATACTTAATATATCTAGATTTATAATTATGTTTTGTATTCAGGGGAGTTAATGTTGTGGATTCCTGCCTTGATTCTGGGGATAAGAATGCTAGTACTTGCTTTTTGAAGTATATCTACATCTCAAAAAACGAAGTTGAGAATCAGAACTGATGAGCAATGTCCCCCGTGACTAGAGGTCTTGTCTTCTGCAGGGACAGAGAGGGCTGGATCAGAGATTTCAAATAATTGTAAGGACAGACGCTGTTCAAACTACAGTTGTCAACAGCAAACTTTATTGGAAAGAAGGGGAGGGAGGTTTTTCTTTCACCTTTGTCATACGTGTGAATATCACAGTGGGCCAAACAGAGCAGAAGCTCAGGAGACTGAAGGGAGGGGGGATTAATAAAAGGAGCAATTGGATTAGAATTGGACTTTGGCACGGAGTGGTGGATGAGAAGCTGATAGATTTTGACTTGTTATTAAATTAGAAAAAGGAAATAGATAATTTCATAGCAGAATCAGCTTTTCTTTCTGTGTAGTCTTTTATCCACTTTTTTTGCAAAGTATTTATGAAATGAATTTTGTTCCTCATAAAAAACCGTGCAACTTTAAAGGACTTAGAGGAGAAAAGAATTGTCTGATAATTGTTAAACTGGGAGGTCTAATTACCTCCACAGTTAATTAAAACTCTTTAACTGCCCTCTTGGTGTGACAATGATACTTTCTCCTTTCTAAATGAAAGTGTAAAGGTTAAACAAAGCGGCAATCTAGCAAACAGCCTACTAGAATTTGTAATCTGACCCTGAGATCTACTGTTTACTTTGCAGAAATTACTGTGCTGGAGTGTAAAACAGGTGCAGAACACTTGATACCGTTGCCCACTGTTATACAAATGACTTGCTTTTTACTAGGCACGTAGAATTTCCTGCGTTTCCGAAAAAATTCCAGAAACCCCAGATTAACAAAGTGGAAAAATTCAGTCTGTTTCTTGGCCGTGACCTTGGCAGTGAGACAAAAGGAGATTGGCAATGTAAGATATTTGTTGTACGCAGGAGAAAAGACTCACCACTGGAGCCCTGCAGATATAGCTAAAATGCCTTAAACAATTGTTCAAGTTATCACTAGTAATAGGGACATTTCAGCACCTGGTAATCTAGGACAAATAGATATTTATTTTGCCAAAGCTACCTTATACTATTTTAACATTTATGTTTTTTTTAAAAAGAACACTTTATTATGGGTCATTTTGCAAACAATCTGGGACGATTATTTTCCCACAATATTTTTTCACTGAGCATATTTCTAACCAGTTCAACATTCAGAAAATGACTATTAGAAATACTGGGCATGAGACATCTCTGAGCACAGAAGTTCTGAATGCACTGCAGCGGTTTACAGTATATGCCTTGTGATAGAAGGGTATATATTATTGATCGTCTCAATAGGAGATACCTGTGGAAGTTGACATGTATGAAATCTAACCAGTCACATGCTGTGTCAGGTTAAGAGCATTTACATATGAATTTAAAAACTCAGCTGGCCAATGTAGTTATGCATTTTTTTTGTCTCATCAGATGAGACTAAAATTTCCTGCAACCTATGATTTAAATCAAGAGCTAAGATTTAATACTGTTCAAATGGAGGAATTTAAAAAAATAAATCTGTATAGCAAAGGTTTGTTTAAAGAGGTTTATCTTAGATTATCATTCTGGTTAAAACCAGCCTCCCACATGTCTCTTCTATGTGAAGAATTTTTAGGAAAGTATTTAGCTCTACGCAGTAAATTTAGCCTGCCCTCCCCAAATACTGAACTTAGAGTGTGCAGAAGTATTTTCTCCCCTGCGATGGGAGCGCCTGCCTTCTGGTTTCCCTGACATGAGGATCTGCATCTGGCACCTTTTTTTATCCGTGATTAGAAAAAAAAAGGGATTTAAAACTTTGTTGAACAAAGATCTGCTGAAATATAGACTTTTTTTTGGAATGAAAAGTTCCATTTTCATCTGCATGCGATCTTTGCAGTTCAAATAAAATAGCTACATATGTTCAGTTTGTAGCAGTCTGATTTGTGGAAGAGTGAAAGCATGTCCATTTTCCATTGTACGAACTCATAAAAATACAACATCAATGACTTTTTAGCTGCATTTTCAGGGCACGTTTCTCCTTTGTTACATAGCAAAGCCTCAATGTAACAGGCCATAAATTCTGCTAAATAAAAGAGAGCTAGGGAGTGAGCTTAAGCACTGAATCCTTGATTGTCCATACTGCTTAATTGTTAGCTTTTAGCCTGGCTCTGTTTTGACTGCTACAATTAGCTCCCTCCACAACACATCTGCTCTAGAAAGTACTAGCACTAAATAATGTGGACACAAGAAAATCTTGCTTCGCTGCATGGTCAGAGATCAAATTGCAACCCTTTTGTTTAGCAGCACGACATCCAAACACAAGGGAATAATATTTGTTTCAGGAAAGGATACTGGGCCATGACTTTATTAACGGGACATTTTATTTACAGCAAAACAATATCTATGATCCTGTCATCTTTAGGATTGCAATCCCTGCTTCACTTGCTTTCATTTAATATCCAAAACGTTTAAGACTCACATTGCAAATCTGCAGGCTCCCTTCCTTTATACAACTTATGATTTCAAGTAATTGGATTTCTTTCAAATTGAAGTTTTTTAGCCACATACCGTTGTACATTTCCCAGACTTTCAGTGGATTTCTTGCAAAATGTCTGATCGGGGTTTGTCCATTTATTTCACCATAAGAGAGTCCTACCTCATTAAACTTGCACGTTAGCACTACAAATAATCTCTTGTACTCAATTATTACCCATTGGAAAACAGTTGCTGAAGCCAGTCAGTAGCTTTGCTACCCAAAGTTATGCTGACAAGTGGAATTTTTGTTTTTACACTTTTATCTTTGGCGAGTCCTTAGCCTGTCATTATCCCCAGGTTGTGCTTGATGTGTTTGTGCAGAACGTCAGTCAGGTAGGATTTCTGTTCCAGCTGTTAGCCAGGGTGGGGTGTATGAAATGTAAAGGGAAAGCTACACAGAAACTGAATAACTGAGTTCCTTGATTGCCTATTTCTAAACAGAAACATCAGTTATCAGTTCTGAACTTACGTTCTGATTTTTCATCGTGTATATTATATGGGAAACCTTTCCTTTTGTTCCATTACACACTCTGTTATACTTTAACCATTGTAACTTTTGAGGTGGAAGACTCAAGGTAATATATTAATTATTTACTTTCAAAAACAATGACTGGAGATAATTCTTTTGCTTAAAGTCAATATAAGTTTTGAACAATAATTGGTTTTGAACTTCTTTGTAAACATTAATATATTATGTTCTACTTTATCTAACGGACACAAAAATAAAATCAATGTTTTCTAACTGGCCTATAAAAGCAGTACATCTCAACACCATTGGGAAACTATAATCTACAATAAGACGTAGTTGTCTAACTGAGATTACCATTTTTTTACTTTCACTGCGACTCCGTTTTTCCCTTTCTGCATCAGTTACCAACAGCCATCTCTGAGTCTACATAAACAATCCAAACAGGAATTACGGTACAAGCCCGTGTTAGACCATCATCCCAATAGTTTGTACGATAAACTCTAGTATTGCTGTCCTTGCTTCTAGGAGCTGAATTATGTGTCAGTGCTTCTGAGCACTGATTAAAATGGCGTAACACGGTAAATAAGTAGCTACAACTTGATCCCATGTATTTAACCCTTACAAATAGGTATTATTAAGAATGGAATGCGTAGCTGAAACCCAGACATATTGAATTGCAGATAGGTACAGAAATAAGAAAAAATTCTTCCTTTTGTCCTATACATTTCCAGAGTGATTTTAGCATTACAGAATCCTACTACAAGTTTTTGTGGGTTGTTTTTTTTTTGTTTTTTCTCTTTTCTGTTTTGGATTATTTAACATTAAATTTTTATAATTAAAATCTTAAAGAACTAAGATGAGGGTGCATTCATTTATAACTGGTTTTATTTAATTTGCTTGATTCAATTTAAAAAGATAAAGCTGGATGGCTAATGAAATTTTGAGTTTAATTTGTGCACTAAATAGTAACAGGTAGGAAACAATTATGTAAAATTTTAATTGTAATTTACAAGGGGAATGAGGATTTAGTTAAATTAACATTGGTTTAACCTAAAATGCTTTCGATTATTTTTTAATTTTAAAAGGATACTTTTTTCAGTCATGTTACTGCTTTAAAAATGATAACTATCTTAATTAATTTAAATGAAAAATTGATTGTCCAAAAAACCCCAAATCTTTCAAGAACTGTCTTCAAAACAGCAAAGCGAAATAAATTTATTGCTTATGCTTTTGTTTACTCCAATTTATTTACTCAGCTGAACTCATCAACTGAATTAACAAACAATTTTGAGTCTGTTTCTTGCATTACCCTTTAGTGCAGAACCAAGAAATTTTTGATGAGTTCACTGTCAAGAAAGTAACACACTTTTTCAAAACCACATTTTTTATTCATTGACATTTCAGCATGATTATCTTTCATAAGTTATACACTGTTTTTCCCCACAGCTACAATGCCCGATTAGTATACAACATCAAATGCTGACGAAAGACTCTGCAGGAGCTTTAAGTGTTAGTACTAATTCATTCATTATGCATTGGACTGAGAATTAGAATTTAATTCTTGTTTCGAGTGGGAGGAGAAAAGTGGAAGAGGAACTGGAATATTTACCATGTCCGAATCAGAAAGTTACGATGACAATTTCTTTTTTTTTTTTTTTTCATTTTTCCCAATGAACTGAATTCTAATTAGATTTACTGAGTGCTTGAAAGAAAGAGAAAAATGAACAAAAGCTTATAAAGCAAATGATGCCAGTCATGTTTTTCTTTTGATTTGGTTTGCATTTTATGTGGTTTGTTCTTTCAGTTATTGTATGTTTAGCCAACCATCAGCCCCATCCTGAAAGTCAACAATAATAAAAATGTAAATCATCATCAAAAGCATGCCTTGCAGTGAGAGAACATTTCAAAGATTGTTTATCAGTTGTTCATTTTCTCCTGTCAGATGTTGAAATCTTTTACTTCCCATCATATTGCACAGAAATGCAGTTTTACTGATAGTGTCTACTTGTAGCTAAGCTGTGAAAAAGTCAAAATTTCATTTTGTAAAAGCAGTTATCACACAGAGTACTGCAGACCTAGGTTATTGGTCCTTATTTAGCAAGCTCACAGATAAGATGTCTAATTTCCTGGCCAACCTTTTTGTGTGTGTGTGTGTGTGTGTGAGAGAGAGTGTGTATGTATGTGTGTGGGCCCAGTAAAATATATAATATTAATAAAAAATACCCTATACAGCTTTTTCACTTGCAGTATACAGATACAGAAATAAAGTAAACACCAGCCATGAAGTCGCTGTGAAAAAATAAGATTTTAATTATTAAATTAACTGTTAATATTATATTACAGTATTTTTAAGTGCTGCATAAAAATTTAATTAGAAATACGAGATGTGTGGACTACCTGACTTAACATTGAGCACAATTTAATACAGACTCAATCAAGTACTTCTGCTGTTGATTTAAGTTTGAAAAATTTCCATATCTAAATTAGAGCTGTTCTGAAAAAATGTAGGGGAAAAAGATATGTTAACTGTTTTAGTACAGACTTCTGTAGTAAAAAATGTGCAATACAATAGAAGTTTGTCTACTATCTTTCCATAGATGGCTTCTCTGATACATTAAAATAATTCTTCTATTTTCAACTGAAGGAAACCTATACCAACATTTTTTCTTAACCTTTAAAAATACTAAAAATACTGACTAGTAAAAAATAACATTTTTTATATAAAATAACTAGTAAAAAATAACATTTTGATATTGTTTTGCTCACGTACAGTGAAAGACTGGTTAAAAGACCTGTTTAGTCTATCTATCTGAGGGAAAAATCCGAAGTCATGGAGAACTATTTTAAGAGCTCTTTCTGTAATTGTTTTTTGCATAACACATGAACAACTTCTTAGTTGTCCTGATTTGGGGTTTTTTCTTTTTCTTTTCCACTTTGTTTATAGTTCATACTTTTGAAAGAAGTGCAGCCACTGTAACGAAGTTGTTAGGGAGTTAGGAGGATGACTTATTAGTGGAACTTTAGAACGAGTAGACCTAAGTTTGATCCCAGCAATTTTTTCTGAAAGCAGAATTATGAAAACAGAATTTCATGCAAGAATTGCAAATCTGTTTAATTGCATCTACTTTGATTATGCACTTCCATTATGCATTTTGCTGTTCACTACAGTGCTTCATAGAAGAGCAAGTATATTCTATCCTGCACATCAGGTACATTCTGTAATTTCAGCTGCAGTGGAAGCTAGCACAAGTGGAAAAATAATTTTGTGGCTGGTTCTCTCTGCACTTGAAATTTTTCTCTAAATCTATACTCCCTTCTTAGCACAGGAAAATGAAACCTTGATTACTGTTAATACTCAACTCATTTAACAACACAAACATAGCTCCACAAATGTAATAATGACCACAGAAATTAAATGGCAGTGAGAAGAATATAGGAAGCTACTATACTGCCAGGACAGATGAAAATGGAAGCATTCATACCTGAGTTCCAAGCCCTTTGCCTGAACCTAAGTTCTTGCATTTTATTTTTATGCTTCAATGAGTTGCTTTTCATAATTAAACAACTGTGTGTAGAGCTGTGCTTCATGTGTTTATTAAAGATTGTCTAACTCATTTCCTGTTGACACAAAATTGTTTGAGTGGCAAAGTAACTGTTTTAAATAGCTGACATCCAAGAAAACCAAGGGGACTGTTTAAGTGGGTTAAGTTTGCTCGTGTACTTCACGGGGAATTTTTAAACTGTAATCTTTACTTCAAGAGAATTACTATTGTGCAGTGTTTTAATTCCTTTATAAATAACATCCATTTTAGTGCATTTTAAAAGTCCGAACTCTGTAAGCATTATCTATGCCCATGAACATCTGTCTAAAATGGCATAATTCCAAAGATACTGCAAAAGTTAAAGTTCAGTTGGTAATTTTCTCTGTTGTGTAGCTAGCACCAATTTCATAAGGCCTGAACTTAACCATTGCTATTATTCAGTTTCTCTTTATCTCTTTTCATTTTCTTTTTGGGAAGGAAAATGAAAAAAAAAACAATCACCCACTCAACAATATTGTTTAATTCCCTCTACGCAATACCAAATCTAAAACAAGAACTACAAATTTTATAAGTTCCATACATATTCTTTCAAACTTGAACATTTCAGTTATTAACTGTTCCCAACTTTAGCTTTGGTGAACTCATTTTAAAAGAGGTAGCCTTTATCTCATGATGTAAATTAAATAGCTGTTGTCAGGTCTATTAAATAGAGCATTATTTTATTTACCCCACAGCTGATAATAGAGTCACACAATTCACTCTAGATTGGTCTTCCCGTAAGTTATAGCTATGATGTCTCCAAAGGGATAAAAAAAAGACATATCCTCTACTTCTTGGCTTATTTTCATCATTACGTATATTCCTATGCTATAATAAATCACGTGAAATACTTTTTGTAGCTACAGGGCTCAAGGAGTATCTTCTGTGCTTGATATTTATTTGAGCTCCAGAAATATAAATATGTCTAAATCTTGCTGCATGGGGATCTATGTTGTACGCTGATACAACAGTGTTTAGACATGTTTGGAGTTTGAGAAATGTAATTAAATATCCCAAATGCAGTCAAACTATATGTATAGTCTCAAACAAGTGTATGTTTTATATGAAATCCAGAATATTGTTGCTCGGTAAGCTATGAAAGGTTTAGTGAACGTCCTGAAAGCCTGACCTCACCATATGACATGGGAGAGGAAAAAATACTCGTCTTCTTAAACAATTAAAGAGCGCTTTGCAGGACAAACCCTGACTATTGCAGCCAGTTTGTAGCCTGTACCTAACCAGATGGTGGGCTATGTGGCTGGAGAAAAAAATCTCTGTTGAATAGTGGGACTGATTCTGTTCTCGGTGATTTCACAGCTTCCTTGATGGAGAAGAGAGGGAGAGAAAGCCGAAGTAGCCCTGTTTTTCATTTAATTTCTATCTGCTTTCTTCCTGTTTCTTCTGCTAGAGGGAAAGAGATAAAAAGGAAAGATTTCTTAAGTAAATAGATACTGAGAACTAGGATTAAATTTAGAGGAGGACCCTCAGCACCTTCTTGGGTCCTCCCACATAACAGCTCTGCTTCACCAAACAGTCACGATGACAGGTTTGGAGATCTTGGAAGAACAGATCTTGGAAAGCAGCCATATTTTTGGCAAAGTGTCTATGCATATGATTAATTGATTTCTAGACCTGCTGCGTGCTTCCATCATGCTATTCCCAACTCAGAGTTTTAGTTTCGTATTCTCCTCTTTACCTTGATGCGTGTGTGTGATGCATTGCTCATTCGCGCTCTTTAACTTCAAGCATCTGTTTCGGTTTAGTTCAGTCTAAACACGTGGGTTACACAGAAAGTGGATGGAGCAGGAAATGCACTTCCACATGCCTCCAAACCTGCTCTTGAAGGTTTTAAAGGATTGTCTCTCTTGGTTGTCCACATGAGATTAACATGTAGGTTTTGGAAAATGTTTTACAACTTGAGACCACAGAAGATGACCTCTGTTAGGGTAACCTTCTATAATGTGAGGGAACTTCACAGAGCTGTTCTCTTTCTGCAGCACAGGGTGACACAGTTTATGTTCGAAAGGATTAGACCAAAGAGAGAGAATGGTGGAATGGCTACTGAAACAGAATAATGGAGGACAGGAGAAAATGGACAGAAATTGAGATGCAGGAAATTTCGTTTAAACATAGGAAAAGACTTTTTTACTGTGAGGGTGGCAAAGAGAGGTGGTGGAGTCTCTCTCTGTGGAGGTATTCGAAATCCAACTGGACTTAGTCTTGAGTTGGGGCAAGATTAGGTGTGCTTTCCAACCTCAACCACCCTATGATTCTGAAAATCGGTAAGGAAATGGTATCAGTGGCTAATGAAAGAAAACCTGCTAAAGATTTTCCTCTGGTATTTTTCGACTGTAACATGACCTGAAGAGCAGCAGTGAATAAATGAGATGCTTGCTTCATTTTGCTGCATTCTTATGGGAGAAGAAAACCAAAACCATTTATCTGAGAGCACAAGGCACAGTTAGTGTAATATCTTCATATTCCCAAATACTCTGGTCTTGTTTCCTGTGTTTCGGGATCCATATGCCATGGTTTGCTCTCTATGTGTGGCGAAGAAATCATAGAATTCATTTTATATAGTACTCATAATGCAGACCATTTGTATTCTCAAAAGCTTCTTTAAGAAGCTTATTTAAATAAAATCCCCTGAAAGAAAAGCACACCCAGAAAATTAATTGATTACATAGCTATTCTGGCAACGTTTGCACACCCTAGTTAGCCATAAATGTTTTCCTTTTAGAACTTTTTGTCTTTTAAATCTGGTTAACAGAGTATCTATTTTTTTATACAGAACTTATTTTACTAAAGCTGCAGAGACTTTAAAAAGTTTGAAGGTCTCTGAAAGATCTCAACATGCAAGGGTTTTCTTTAATAGCGCTTGATAAACTTGAATGCTTTTAAGCATAAGTATCTTCTCAAAGTAACACAAATCTAAAACACGCACGGTTATTAAAGCTTTATCAACAAAACTAATTGGAGGCTGAAAAATTGTAGTAACTATTGAGGTATTAATTTGAATAAGTGTATTCAGTTAGAACTATTCACACATAGATCAGAAGTCATAACTGCATTGGAATCAGTGTGTGCAATTTAGCAAAATCTTCTGAAATATTTATCTTCTTAAGAAGTGGCAAACACATGTTTCACTGTCTATAATGAACCATTTTTGATACAGATTTCTGACAGAGCTATATAATATAATTGTATATGCAATATAATTGTATAATTGTAGACCAGTAATCGTAACTGCAAATGTGAGGAAGTGGGCTTTTTTTCTGACAACTCAGGTGCTGGGTGCTCTCATGGATTTTCAGATGATGACTTATTTACCAACTGAACAAAGGAGTTACGTGCCATGTAAATAATACAGAAGTAACAGGTTTGGAAAATCTGATCTCATGTTCTACCTGCATTAAAACCAATTGGGCTTCTTTTTCCTGCTTTCAGTTTTTTGGACCGTTTTTTTTTTTTAGGATTTGAAGTGTTTTTCCACAGCCCCCAGCATCTGAAGAGACCCATATCAGATGTGATCTTTGCAAAGCACAACAGCACATTTCTTTACTCCAGTACTTAATCTACTTGCAGCCTTTAATTGAAAAAGGTTGGATTATTGTTTTTCATTTAAAGCTTTCATCAGCTTTTAAAACTGATAGTGCCTATATTCACAAGGGATTAAGGAAGAAAATAAGTATACATTTTCACAGCCTTTAAATCACATAATTTGCCAGTGAAATTAATGTGTATCATCTTGAATTATTATTTGATCTTATACATAAGTGCTCTGCTATTTAAAAAGAGTCTTAATAACAAATCTACCAAAGGCAGTTCAAAACCCTTTTATCATTTTTTTTTCATTAGTATCTCCCATTTTCATTTCATTGCTTTTGTTCCTTACCACCTTCTTCATCCAGAAAAATAAGTAACAGCCAGTGTCGCTTTTGAAATGGAAAAATGGTTTCAAATCACTGGCAAAGCTTAATGACTTCTGACTGCTGAGATATGTTAATTTAAGCCAGACCAAATGTTCCTCAGCTGCAAATATTTGGTGTTGTTCACTGGGAACTGGCAAGATTTATGAGGGCCCAGTGGCAAAGGCTCTCTGCTCACATGCCTCACATTACAATTGTTTCACATGTTAGATGATAAAAGGCTGTTTGAAAAAAAAAGAAAAAAGGGGGGGAGGAAGGAAAAGAATCAACTTTTCACAGAAAATGTGTATAGGCCCAAAGAGGATGAGGGCTTAGAAAGACAGCTATGCTTCTTTTCTGTCAGTGAATCTTCTCAAAGAACCATTTAACTGCTGAATTAATGTGGTATTCTCATGCCAATCTGCATTCTTTTCGCCCTCTCAAAACATCAAAATCCATGTGACTGGATGGTTCAAAGCACTGGTAATGGAGCATAGAGGACTATTTTTTTTTTTTTTTTTTTTTTTTCACTTCTAGGTTGCCAGTCCAAACCTACTGCAAACTGATAGTGGCCAAAAGTTATTAACCTTTGGCTCTTTGGTTATTTTGAGAAATTAAGTTAGTGATCTCAGTTCAGTAATGAGTAGACAGGTGTCTACATCATAAATACCACAGTAACTTACGCTGATAGACACTCATGATAGGGGAATCTTACAGAGATAGGGCAGAGACCGAACTGTCCTCTGGGAGAAGGCACACGCACGACTAGCACGTCAATAGGAAAAATCTGTGGAATCATTCCCTGCCATTCTGGGTATTAGTTTGTAAGACTATAAATTGGGAAGCATTCAGTCCGTTGTAATTCAACAGTAATAGCAAAGAAAAAAGCAGAGGGAACAGGGCATTATCCAAGTTATGTTCATAAATTTCATTTTTTCATATATGCTTGCAGGGAAACTTTTACCCTCTTTATTAATAAAAAGAAAAATTAATGCCTGACAGGCTTACATTTACTCTTTAATTTGTAAATGACTGTGAAATTTGAGGGTCTTACTGTATTCCTAACTGTTCTAATGGGATTAGATCTCTTTTTCTTTCTGAAAGCAGAAGCCAAAAACGAGCCCTAGCATTTCTTGGTGTGCAGAGAAAAGAAAATGAATGCCTTCTCTGCTGGGTTAAACAACACATAGCCTATAGCCCTTCTCCTTAAAACCTTTGAGGCAAATATGGTTTTGCTTTCCGAGTCCGTCTGAGGTTGTTATTGTGGAAAGCCTGATTGCTGCTTTCACGCAGACAGGTAACCTCAGCAATTAGAGCTGCTGCCTTACCACTGCTGATAGTGCTTTAATGCTTTACCACTGCTTTTTGTACCCTGTTCTTTCCAGTACCTGATAGAACAAGTATGTTCTCCTAAATATTCTCAGGGAGGTATGGTACAGCAGCTTTACTCATGCTGGATCAAATCACCCCTAAAAAACCGAACAAAAATCCTATGGCATATCTCTCTAGAAGTCTTAGGGGCATCCTGAGCTGAGTGAGCATCCGTGCGAATTCACTCAAACTTTACGGTATGGGTGTTTGCAATCAGAATAGATTAACCCTGATTATACAAATCAGCCACAGTGAAGGTCTGCTAAGCACAGAAATGACTGCTCTAATGATTTTAAGGTGATAAGTCCTGGGCGGTGTTCAGGGTTTCCACTGAAGGTAGTGGGAGCTGTGAGGGCTAAGTGCATTTCTAGCGTTTCGAACGGGAAAGAGAAATGCCTCGGCAGGGGTCAAAATGCCCCCTTGAGTGTTAAGAAAGGATTTTCACTTTTTCAAACGTACCTAATGGTTCTCACAGACAAGAGAAATATCTTGAAATAAATAAACCAAATGTTGGAGTTTTGTTTTTGTTTTTGTTTTTTAAATATTTATTAACTAAAATGTGGAAAACTATAATGTTCATATTTGCATTTAGGCTGAAACTATCTATTGTTCCTTAGGGAAAAAAATATACCATGTATTTGTGCTAAATACTTTAATTATGCCCTTCACTGGGATAAAAGGAAAAAAAGCTGACAGCCAGCAAAAGAAAAAAATCCAAATTCTTTTCTTGCATTAAATATGACACAGATTGTAAAAAGCAATATTTTTACCCTTGAAATGTTTAGAAGTATTGACATGCTGTCCACTCAATTGTCAGCTTGTCTTTAGAGATAGAGCTTCCAGGTTCTTAGCATTTAGTAAACTGACACTGATCTCTATTCTTCTTTAAACTTGTATGCAATTTTGGCTTAAAAAAACCTTCCATGATACCACGAAAGGTTATTCTTGCTGTGGACACTTTAAACATTCTGTGCTATCCTTATACTTGTTTTTCTGCTCTTCCAAGTTTTTATTATTGAATAAACCTCATCTTAGTTTTATTTTAAGTCTTGACAAAGCTTGAAAGAGGATTTGGAAATACTATGGGCGACTGTTCCTGGGGGGAAACATAGAAGTTTTAGCTCATGCTACTGGAAGGGAACTCCTTGGTGCCTCAGAGCTGGTGAGGAAGGGAAAGCAGCAGGACCTATGTGGAGGTAGAGCAAATTGCTGGTGGAGTTGGAGGCAGACCTGGGAGGCAAGGGCTGTCGTCGCAAGTTCTTCGGTTAATTCAGTGGGAATTCGTGTACGTTAATTGGGCAGCACAAAATCAGCTTCACGAATCTGAGGATCCAAGTTTTGTGGGCTTAAAACCGAAGGCTGCCTTCCCTACCTGAGCGAAACTGCAGTCAAATTTAAATAAATAGTAAACACGAAAGAATGAGAAAAAGAGGATTTGCTCCTTTGTGTACCAAATAGGAATATAAACAAAATTAGCTGCATGTTAATAAAGGTTAAGGTGAGAAAAAGTATAACATTGTAGAATAAATAGTCAAGCCTTCCTAGCAGAAGCAATGGCATCACTTGATTTCTCTGCCATTATTCATATTGCTATGTTTACTTTAGAGTGCTAGAGAAGTCCCTTATGATTTAAATAAAGTTTGTCATGTTTTACTTCTATTGGCATGCAAATTCTTCAAGGATAAAATATCTGTTAAATTTCTCTGTTTTCTTTCACTCCTGCTTAACTGATGAAGCATGATTTGTGGTATTTAACGTAATCAGAGTATCATTAATTTTCTGCTAAAATGTTCCTGCATATGGACGTGCAAAATAAGTATCTACCATGCCATCAGTTGGTTAAAGAATCAAAATGAGGATGACAGTGTTTTTCTAAAGAAGATTTCTCTGAATCTTTCCACCCACAGGCTCTGTTGAAGGCAGTAAATAGTCCATTTTTGTTAATGAAGCTTCACTCATACAGCTGGGATTGTTTAATATTTTACGAGTGTTACTTTGTTTTGCTCTCAACGATCTCAGGCAGTTAAGGATTTATGAATCGTGTTTTTCTCAGCCCATCTGCGGTTTCCTATCTTCCCTGGCCTTGAGAATATGTTTAAATTTATTAAAGCGAAGCAAAGGCTCATTATTTCAAAGGAGAGCCAAAGTGACACAGTGAATTGGTTATTAATGGAAAGGCACTGCCATAGGGCGATTGAAATTTAATGATATCCTACAAGAAAAAAATGAGGGTGTCACTTTCCAAAAAGTCATGCTAAATGCCAGCCTTTTTAAGGTCCTGCCGCTAATTTTATGCCTGCGCACAGTAATGTTTTCAAAAGCGTTTAGGAAACACGGACCAGTGACTGTACTGATTATCCTTTTCACCTTCTCGCCTGTTCCAAATGGGTTTGTGCAGTGAGCGATTTAATCTCTAAATATAGGGAACGTTAAAAAAAATAACATTGCTGTTTTTCACAAGCTAAGGGCCTTTTGCAATCCTCCAGAGATGGACTTGCAAATATGCTATCTCCATATGCTCACAGTAAGCTCTCAAACTGGCTCATCACCAAAAAAAAAAAAAAAAAAGGAAAACAAAAAACTTCAATCACTTTATTTCTTCTGCTTTTCTGTCATTCGAGAGATGTTTTATGTACACAGAGTACATTTATCAAAATTTAAGTCACATGTGATTACAGCAAACCTAGGAATTTCTGAAATTTCTCCATTTTCTCCTGATTAGTCTACATTTTCTTTCAGAAGACAGTCCTTGTTTCCTGAAATGCTTTCCACCTGTTTCTGGGTTTTCCTTGGTTTATAATGTAATGTTCATATAGATTTTGTCACTATGTTTTCTCTGTTTGAAAGACAAGCTGTGCTATTTCCTGGAAAATCCAGTGTCTTCTTACCAAGTCAATGTTAAGGCTTTTTTTTTTTTTTTTTTAAACTTGAGCTGGGTATAATTCTCAGACCACGGAGACCCAATAATGTGGTCCTTAAGTGACTGTTGAAGGAGTTCCAGGTGGAAGAGGGAGATGAGGGGAGAAGGGAAATACCTGTATTAGGACTTCAGGATCAGGCTGATAGAAACTTGTTGATGATGCTGGTGCTCAATGGAGTATTATTGTTTAATGTTCCAGTGCTAGTGATAACTATATGGTTCCTTCTAGTTACGTGTTTCGACACATGATTTACGACAACTATAACCATGTTTAAGCACAATTGAGGAACACGGATTGTGGATAAATCATGGGTAACACAAGGTCTGTGTAAATGTCTGGACAGAAAATAGCTTGTGATAACCATGTCAAAAAAGCAGGCTTTACATTAGGCACCTCACAATGTTAGATGACTGCTCCTTTGTAAAAGCAGAAGAACTGACGAAGGATTCTCATGCCATGACAACAAAGCTGCTATGGCTACACAAGCTATTGTGTGACCTTCCTCAGTTCTCACCCATTGGGATGAAGAATCCCCTTTAGTACTTCCCCATAGCCGTTCTCCTAAGATAGCAGCTCCGCCCAGAAAGCATACTGATACCCAGCAAAGCAAAAAGGGGTAGTAGCATAAAGGGTCATTTGGTATCAATCATCCTCGGTTAATACAGAAATGGTAGAAGTCTGTGGTGGAAGAGACACGCTAGGTCACCTAGTTCATGTCCCTGCTGGTGCGGGAAATGTTCCCGACATATATTTTCTAGTACCCTGTCCAGTCTAGTTTAAATACCTGATGCAACTCATTTATATTTATATTGTAATTTTCTTACAAACATAAATATAAAACCAAACTCCAGACGTTGCCCTTGACAGGCACATTAGTAACAAATCATTTTCTAACCTTGCTTATGGTAAATTTCCAACCATCTGCTGACAGGTAAACAGAAAATTCTTCTTTTTTTTTTAACTCTCAGAATACTTTCAGTTCCCAGCCTCAACAAATGAAATAATAATTAAAAAAACCCCTCTAATTATAAAATGACAGCACCGCGTTGTTTCTAAAGGGAGAAATGTTACCCTTTCTGGAGGCGTGCATCTGACAAGCATCCCCTGCACATGGTCCTGCCCCTCCTACACATGGGATAACCTGTGGTCTGAAACATGCCATCTGCCATCTGCATGCCGTAGAGGTGGAGGCAGCCTGAGGCTAATAAAGACTGGTAGCCATCTCCCTACTTCTTAGATTTTAAGCAGCCCTAAAAAATAAAATAAAATAAAATAAATTATTGCCAAATTTGGAATTCTTCGGTAGAGCAGAATCCTGAGGTAGGAGATTCAGTTGTCTTCAGTCTGTAGAAGAGTTGCAGTGGGGGAGAGTTATTGGCAGAATGGAGCCAGCCTAAGGCGGAGTGAGTCGCGGTGAGTGTCACTTGTGAGGAGAAGGTAGCCGACGTCGTTTCACACGCCTCCGTCTTGGGTCCATGAGCGGGCGCTGGTAACGTCGCCTGTGCTACGGGAAGCAAAGGCCTCTTCTCAGTGTATGGAAGCCACTCTGTGAGGGGACCTTGCTCTCTGATTAACACCAGGAGATGGAGAGGTTAGAAGGAAGGGGTCAGCTTCTGTGAGGTGCCGAGTGTCGTCTTCTCCGGCTGAAATCACTGTAAAGGAAGGCCCTTCAAACTGGGTGCAAGAATTATTGTAGCCAGCACCATGCCTTCATGGGGGCTTTCTGTTGTCCGGGGTGAGGGGGTAGAAGAGTCAGAAAATAAGGTCGATAAGACCAGCAAATACTGTGTAAACTGAAGCCCTGACAGGATTTGCATACAATTTTAAAGAACACGGGGAGAAATGGTGCCTCGAGGGCCTGCAACTTCGGTTCCTCTGAGCTTCCTGTTTTAACTATAAACTTATCATCCTATAACCTTTCTAACAAAGACATAAACACTTCAGCTACATATATTTTGATTGTTTCATGACAGTTTACTGGAGGCTTAGCAATGACAGATTTCTTCATTGTCTTTTTGCCAAAATTTGTCCTTTAAGTCATTTTTGTTGACTGCCCCTTTTAGCAGCTCACCTCACAATGAGAGAGGAGACAATTAATGGGAGGGTGATTTATCACTGCCAAAAACTGTCAAGGACTTCTGTTGTAGCTGGAGAAAAAGCAATTTCACATTATGGCATTTCATTCCGAATACATTGTATTTACAGCTCACAGTTTTATTTTCAGAGCCTATTATCAGGTGAAACAGTTGCATCTGAAATGTTGTTTGTGACATAGGTGACCTGTTAGGATTTGATAAGTATTTACGCCAGAGCACAAGGGGCTCACACATCTGCTGTTGGCAGAAGCAATGGAAAAAAATAACCTGGAAATGAGGCGTTTGATTTTTCTGGTTCCTACACTCGAGCATCTGTTGCTATAATTAAGTGGCATTCAGTAATTGCAGAGCAATGGTGAAATAAACATATGCATTCTTGCCAGCTTTTAGGATTTGGTGTCCTTACAGTGGGAGAGACAAGCAAAGTGACTTCAGCAAGAACAAAGGGTTCTGTAACAAAGTTTAGCAATTAACTTTCCTATTGCATAAAGAGGAATTTTACAAGGAAAAAGAAATAGAGGGAGGAAAAAAAAAAATCTAAATTGACCGGTAGCTTTCGTGCATTTAAACTGATCACTGCAAGAGGTAAAGCAGAATATTGAACCGGGAACATGCTAACACTTTTCTGTTGAATGTACATGACTCCCCTGGGGTTGTGTTTAGAAACTAAAAATTGAGCATGCAACGCAAACTGAAAAAATGAGCATGCAAGAAATGTATGATACAGACAGAGTTTCTAATGCAATGTACTACTTGAATTTGAAGGGGGAGTTGAGCAGAAGATCTCTGGGAGGGCCCCTGCTGCCTTTGTTTACGCACCAATTGTGGTGTAAATGAAAACAGAACCTGGTGGTCAGTATTAGTTAAGAACCCTGGTTAAACCAGGCTTTTTTTTTTTTTAATGAATCATTTATAAGGCATTAGTTAAACAATCAAATGTTCCGTGCTCTGTGCTTTTCAGTATACTGTGGATTCAGTATACTTTTTATTATTATTATTTTTTAGAAGTACGATGAACTGGGGATATATGATTTTTTTTCTGAGAGAGGATTTAAGTCAGAACACTGTGTCATCTGATCAGAAGTTTTGTCATTGTCGTGTTTTTTGTCTTTTAAGAACAGGCTGTCCAACAAGTTACTTCGATAACGGTCCGTGTACTAAAAATAAAAATAAAAATGGATAATTGAATAGCAGTACCCATGTAACCTAACAGATACGTGGCAGATGTAGCATGTTATAAATTCTGGGAAACTAAGAATAGAAAAGAGTGTCTGGCTCTTGCTGTCTGTCGAGCCCAGTAAAGAGTGAGCATGAAAAAGAGCTATTAGAATTGTTTGAGGAGGCCATTCTTAGATATGCTTTGGCACTTTCTCTTGCATGGTCTGGAGCAAGTTTGGCATTAACTGTGCGCCTGCCTTTTTGACTGGTGGAGTAAGTAAGAGGAACCACTGTGCACTGGGCAGAAAAAAATCGCAGTATCTTGAATATATACATAGATGCGTACATACATACATGCACATACATATATACTCACATACATATACGCAGAGAGAAAAAAAGAGATGTAAAATGAATAAAGCAAAGAAAAAAATAATGTTTACCAGAGATGGGACAGGGTTGAAAAGGGAAAATAGGTGATATTTTTTTCTTCACTTTCCATCACTTACACTTATTTCTACGTGGCCATAGCAAGCCGTAACAAGTCAGTCAGAGCTTTAAAGGATTGGAGTAGCACAGGATCAGGATCTATATTTTAGCTAAATGTAAATGCCAGGTTGCTTTTCTCACTTTACTGTTCTGATAGTACTGAATCTGTTAATTAAATTTGTTTGTAAATACAAATATTTTGAGGCTAGGTATAGCTTCCTAAACTGATAAAATAGATTGTTATTTTTAGCTGCATTTAATTAAACCTGATGCTAATTTCAGTAACTAAGTAGCTACATCATCATTATTACTATTACTATTACTATTACTGGTACTATTACTATTACTACTATTGTATTTCCAAGGCATAATACTGAAAAAAAAAGAATCTAGTCAAACTTGAGGACATTATTCTAGAAGAGTCTGACTCTACCAAACTTCATATATTGATAAGCCTGCTTAACTCCTTTTTTATTCTGCAAGTGGGTTTTGATGTTGGTTTGGGAATCCTCATGGAGCAATGTTTCTGAACTAGGTGAGAGTCAGGAGACTTTGATTGTGTTTCAGGCTTTGCCAGTGACCTGGTGTGTGACTCTGGGCAAAGCACTTCACCTCTTTGTGCCTCCGCTTCCCTCTGTGCTTATTTACAGCCGAATTCTTGGAGGAAGGAGTTACCTCTCAAGCATTTGCACAGGACTTTTGATTTCCATTTTGAGAGCCCTAGGCACTAAAAATGAGTATTCTCACATTAAGTATTTCATTGAGCAATGTTGGAAGCTTTTTAGTTTTGATGGAGGCCAGCCCACGGACAGTGGCTGTGAGCCTACTGCTGCCATCCTTGCATTGGCTTCTCTTTCTGAGCCATTTGAGTAGGGAATGCGGCATTAGGACCTCTTATAATCAGCATTCTTTTGCCAGCATCCATTCTCAGCCTATTAAAAGAAAAAAAGATAGTTGTGAGAACTCTGTCAATAGTGAAAGATCTATTATGTTGTCCACTAAAAACTTAGCAGAGGCTATAGGAGTGATTTTAATTGAGATTTTTACAACCGTTTGATAACACTGTTTTGATCACTGTATTTAGGGCTGGATTCCAACAGTGGACATAAAACCTCTGACTAATCCACTGAGTCACCCAGTCCCTGTCATATATTGCTTAATGGTCCATGCTGCCAGGAATTATAATAGCTTTCTAGTAATAATTTTTTTTTTAAAAGAAACTTTATGGGCGCAAAGTCTTGTATAAGTTTAAAACTCATTTTTTTAAAAAGGCAATCAAACAAAACTTACTAGAGCTATGCTAAACTGCAGAATTTTCTTTTTTATTTACAATAAATACATAGAGTCTTAAATCACATATACTATAAGTTAATGACTAATATTCTAACTTTGGTTGGTTAATGTTTGCAGGGCACTTACAGATGCTAGAATAATCTCTAATGTTTTTGCTCAATCTGCTCTGGAGATGGATGAAATAAATAGTTTAAACTAATTAATGTAACACCAGCTGTTACAAGTGCTTGGCAGACGTCTGTGAGTTTTGATGGGCAGAGAGCGGCTGTTGTACTTGACTTTATTTTAGTACAATGTTGATCACAGTGTAAGCTGGAATAAATGACGAGCCAAAGGAAGAAACAGAGGATGAATTCTGTGTAATGCAAAATAAATATTGCCCTTTTTCTGAAAATATTTTTTGAGGTCGAGGGAGAGTTATAGTGGACTTTTATTAAGTCATAAGCGCTGTGACAGCAGCTGTGCTAACCATGCTCAATATTAACACGCTTTACAAAAGCTGCAAAAATATATAGGCATCTATGAAAATTCACATTGCTTTTAGATTCCAAAAAGTCTTAAGGCTTAATGTGAGCACTTTGGCTGCATATTTTATTTCTACCTAGTAATTGCTGTTAGAAAGATGAGAGGTATAAGACAGGTAGAGAAATAGTAAGATTAGTTCTAGAAAATTAATATGTTTGCAAAGAAAAAGTTGGATTTAGGTACTATTTATATGCATGTGATTGATTGGTTTGTATGTTTTTTATTTATTTATTTTGCATTCCAAAGAATGAACATGACTGCAAAAAACTTCCAAGGCGCAAAACAGTTATATCAAACTGAACTTCATACTTTCTGCTGTAGCCTTAATTTGTCAGTTCACAGGCAAATAACGCCACAAAGCCAGAAATACATTTCTGATGATAATTCTTTGTTTCCATGTGATTTAACGAGAAGTTAAAATATCCAAGTAACTTCTTTTTTAAAGTTGGAAGGTAGAATAATTGTGCTGTGACAGGGAAACGATGGCTGCTATCTCTCTATGTGCCAGCATTAAGATAACAGTGTCATTGTACAGATTGTTACCCTGTGAATATGTCTAATAAGTTATTATAGCATGCTGAGCAGATGGCAAGTGTGCTCCTGGAAGAATTGATGGATGGGATATGATGTCATCAGTGAGATGACAAGGTTCACAAGGTACTTGACCTCCAAGAATAAGTCCTAACTGGTTAGAATTCGGAATGGTGAACTTTTGTGACACTGGCTAAATGGGAAATATGTGCAATTTGTATTTCTTTATGGTAGTGTTTACCCTCTTCACTGAACTCCACATAATGGGATTTGGTCCCTGAAGACTTGGAGATATTGTTGGAAGGTTTCACCCTGTAACCTTCAGAGGATTTCAAATACAAATCTATACATCTAAACTTCAGCGAAATCGCAACGAATTATATTTATGAAGTCAGGTTCATATCTATCCTTTCTTTTTTTTATATGTCTGTATGCATAAAGAATTTAATTGAGATGCTCAATTAATTTAACATGTTCACTCGAAAAAGAAAACTGCTGACTCAGTGAGAAAGTACAAAGCATAAAATTATATTTTATACTTTTGTAAGAATATGTTTGAAATTGTGGGCTATGCTAGCATAAGGATCTTAACAGTGTACTAGTAATTTTAGTTATGACTAGGTTTTCTGTCTCTACATTGTATTAAGCAAATCAGTATTTGATCTACCTGTGTGTCTGTCTGTCTGTCTGTCTGTCTGTCTATCTATCTATCTATCTATCTATCTATCTATCTAGGTATCATCCTTTTTATTCTGTTCCAAAGTATAAAGTGGGATCTACATTGTTGAAACAAAGGCTTGTCAAATAGTCCTCTTAGTTCTTTGCATGATTCACAAAATGAGGAAGGTGCATGTGAAGGCCTCAAGAGGGAGAATCCAACTGCTAACGTTCAGGCGCTATCAGCTACATCTGATAGACACCTACCTTGTCTTCTTTGTTGTATGGAGAATGTAGGCCCTTATTTAGAGAGTGTGGCTTCCCTGTCAGACTGGATAACCTGGGCAGAAGGATTCTACCCTTCATTGCTTTTAGGCACTCCGTAAACCCCACCGATGACAAAGTTAGCTCTGTACGTGTATTTTTCTGAGCAATTATGTGGTAGGCAAAACCTTCGAAATTCAGAATTAAAAGTTTGTACTTATACACTGTAAGTTGGAAACAAAAGCAGAACGCACAAAAGACAAGACATAGGGAATATATAAAAAGAGAACAACTGAAACAAAGGGGATAAGTGAATACTAAAGATATATACTATGCCATTCCTACAATGAAAGTTAGAGGCAAAGAGTCTGGGGTCATGTTTCTTAACCCCTGAAATTAATAAAGCTTTTTTCCCCCCATTGATTTAGCTGTATTTGGCAATGATCAAAAGCAGGAAGATAGGAGGAAGAGGCATGAGCATAGTAGTTAGCCTCTTTTAATCTTTAATAAAACACTCATGGTTTCTTAAAATGCTTATTGTTATTTGGCTCGTTTGAAATGAGGAGATATATTCCTTGTGGAAAACTCTTCCATATTGTATTGATTGTTTGCAGAACAAAACATAAATGCTATATACAAAAATAAACTATGAGAGCATGTACATGCATACTTGTTCTGAATTCTTTATGCTATTTATTTTCAACACTGATAATTCTTTGAGATATTTGAATATTCATGTGACAACATAGGGGTTATTTACATGATCTGAAACAAGAGGAAACCGGATGAAAGCACTATAAATCCTGTGAATAAAAACAATATATTATAATTTTTACATTTCGTAATGTTCTGAGTTTCAAATAAGTAAAACTTGTTTGTAAAATTTCTACTACTGGGGAATATTGTTTCATTTCTTAAATCAGCTTGTAGGTGCAATAAAACTTTCATAAACGTTACAAATTGCTTCCATCTTTCCTGTATAAATAAAATGCTGAGGGTTCCTAAATTACTTCAGAATTACAGTAAAGCTTTGGATTGAGTTGTAAATGCTATAACAATGTATCAATTTTAGAGTAATTACTTTGAAAATATGGATTACAATTTAAAGTCGCCATCTTTTTTTTTTAGCTGATGTTAAATCCATGTCCTTAATCATCCAACCCAATGCAACTGTTTTACTCATGTTGTAGCCCTGCATCTGGTTCTACCCATAGAGGAAACGTACGGACACTAGACAGAAGATAACTATGGCTCTCAGATCATACTCTCTTCCTTTTACTCCAGTATTAAGGGTAGAGGTATTGTGTCTTCAGGAAATAGTAGCTTATTTACATGTGACTTGTAAATAGTTATCTCTCTGCATATAGTTTACTGTCTATATTGAATTATTGTTTCTCTGTTTTTTTGACGCTATGTTTAAATATATTAAGAGAGCAGTAACCTGCTCAAAACTTATTATTAGTAGGGCAGCCTAGAGATGAATCTTAAACCAATATTTTCACTGTCGATAGTATGCACACTTTGGCAGGGATTCAAGGGATTTAGTTCTGTTCTTGTAAAGTAATATTAAAAACTAATCCTGAACTGTTGTCTACTAGTTTGTTAGCATAATTAAATAATACTCTGTCAAAATGTTTAAAACCATCAGATGAGTTTATCACATAGTTTGATGAATTATCTGTTTGAGTTTTCAGTGTTTTAATAAAAACAGAAAAAACATAATCCCCATCTCATTTTGTATTGCTATGGGTGTATTGATTATGTGGCTAAAGGATTTTCAGGAGCTAAGTCTTTTCTACCTGATCTGATCGCTGTATACATGCCTGTATGTATGTGTATGTGCTAGAGACACGTGAAGTATTAATAGAAGGTAAATGAGTGTTCACCGAGCTCTCTTTGCCATATGGCCCCTGTAGAGGATAGAAGGCCCTGGCTAGCTTAAGCCTGCCATATGGACCTGGTGGAAAAAGGTAGGTCTTACGCACAGAGCAAACCTACCATATGGACTGGGTGGAGCACTCAAAACTCTAAACATTTCTCATACACCAGGGCCTTTTACACAGAAGAATGTAAAAACATACATAATACATTACATACAAAAGCCATTGAAAAATGGATCAATTGTTTAGGTTTAATATGATGCTTTCAAGCAGTGTCCAAAACTATATAAATAATCAGAGCTTATTTTGAAATAGTAAAGAGGATCATCAATCATTTACAACTGACTATTTTACTTTGCATTTAACATCTGCTGTATAATGGGACTGTACAATACCACCCTTAATGCTGTACAAAGACAGAACAGCCAAAAACAGTGATAGGGTTAAAGCAAAGTTTCTCTGAACATGTTCCTTCGTGGGTTTTTTTCCCTCCTGTTCTTAACCTGAAACATAAATTTAACACTTTGTGTAAGAGTTGTGAGGCAAGGCCTGGATTTAGAAATGGCTTCTGTACACTTAATCTTTTGGGGGATTAAGATTAAACATAGGATTAGATCATTGACTCAACTTTTTTTCCCCTCCAAAACCAAAGAGATCTGTACCAGCTGAAGCCCTGCTGTTTTAATGTCTAAGATGTCTGTTGCTTTTGTATTCAACAAATCTTCATTTACTTCCCACACTGAAAATAGTGGGGTGCTACGTAGCAGTGTCTTCTTTTATAGACCGAAGGGATAGTAAAGCAGCATAGTAAAATGCTCATGTTTCAAACCACTGGACTTAATGTTGAACCTTCCTACACATTCCTATGTAAATATAACTATATTGCTTTGTATTATTTATACTTTAAAAAAAAAGTCAGATCGGGACTGCTCCAATTATGCTTATACCAAAATATAGGAAAATGAGCAGAAATTAAAGACATATTTTTAAGACGTTATTTTCCACTTTATTATCTGTTTTGATAATGATTTAGATCTTGTTTTCGCCATTGTACTTGTGAAAATGAACAAGCATAAAAGAAGTCAAGATCTGTTTTATTTTGCAGATAGGGAGTTTATTTACGTCGGTTTGTCCCTTCAGATTTCTGGCACAATCTTTGCCTTTTCTCTAACTGTTTTTTTTTTTCTCCTCTGGTCTTTAGTCAGCCTTGACATTTCAACAAGCCAACTAACTTTTTCATATCTTGGAAGGGGAAGAAACTACTGAAAGAAGGAAACTTCAGAAGCAATAAGTGTTCCTGAGAAAAATGTTTGAGAAGTAAGGAAAAAATTGTAGGAAGCAGTAGAATATGCTGAATTACAGAAAAGCTAGGACGAAGAGAAGGCAAGGGAAACCGATTCTGAAAATAATTCGAGAAGAATTTAGATTTAGTTTTTGAACTCGTTGAATCGTACTAAAGTTTGGTAGAAGAGCAGCCTTCATCAGTAGCACCGACTTCCGTTCAAAAACCGAAAAAAAAGTCACAGAAGTTGCTGTGACTTGCGCGTCCCGGTCTTCTGGGTGCAGCAGTTCACAAAACCACGCAGGGTGGTCATTGCCTGATGCGGCTCTTGCTCTTTTACTAGCTGGGCTAAAAGCCAACCTGCTATCAAGGTGCTGAATAAAAGCATTATCCTTAAATATGTAATGAGATCATCAGGTTAAGACAATAAAGCGTGTGAGATTCGTTTCGGTTTGTTTAGGCAGTAACTGTTTTCACAGTACCGTGATGGTAAAGGTCTTTTGATTCCTGTTTTGTTTATGTACAGTTATCACATACATGAATAGTTGTAAAGTAGAAGAGAGCATTTGAACCACTCTTAGGATTTGTGTTTTGCTTCTATTACATAGCATTTAGAATTGCTTAAGGAACGAAACAAATAAATTTTCAATTACGTTAAACATTGAAACATTTGCAGAAATTTTAATGTGAAACAGAATTAGTAAAAAGATCTGTCCCTGTAGTGGAGTTGCAACAGATATTTCCTTGATATTATGATACAATGTAGATAAAAGGCTGAATGCAATATTTAATTTGCATGAAGGTTTTAAAATGGATTCTGGGAAAGATTTTAATTTACCGGCAAGTATATGGCATGTTTGTTGTGTAAGGTACCTTAATTTTCTGTATTTAATGTAAACCAAACTGAGCCGGGTTACTTGATGACTCCAGACTATTTCTTATCTTCTTAAATCAATGCTGAATGTGACCCATAATGTATAAATACATAAAGGATATTTTTTTTGGTCTTTCATAATACGTATTCTGATATATTAGCATAAATTACATATTCCAAGACATGAAGACACAAGCAGGCCAAATCGTGGCTGTATTTTTAACAATAAAAGCAGTAAGAGCAAGCTCACTTTAAAGTGGATGCCTCAAATGGAGCAGAAAACATTAGAGGTAAAACTTTTACATTATTCTATCAGTGAGCATCAAGCTAGTGAATGCCATAGAAATCTCACTAATGGACACATTCTGGCAGCTTGTTGCAGATGTTTGATGAATGAATTGCAAGAGGAATCCTATCAGATGTAAAAATGCTCGCCTTTTCATTGTGAATTTTGTTTCTGAGCACTCTGGGGTTTAGGGATTCTGGTTTGTTTACTATTATGGATTTCTGTGAAAATCAGATATTAGGATATAATCTATAGGCAATGGGTTGAGAAATGTGGCTATAATATTGTAAAGGACTGTTTCTGATGCTATAAACTATGGAACTCATATTGAACTCCCATAGGCAGGCAGCCAAATTTCTATTAGGATATCATAACCATATAATCCAAAATGCGTACATCAATTATTGTCTACAACATTCGCATCTGAGTACTGGAACCATTCCATAGATAGACACATTAAGGGCGTTTATTATATTTGTTAAAAAAATTATTGTGAAATCATTTTAAAAAGTGAGTTAAGTATAATTGATGGTCCCTTATGCAAATGTGGGGTTTTTAGCCCCCAAATAAGGAAGCCTCTGTGCTATTGCTGCTTCATGATACTGAAACAGCTCACTCATTTTGTACCCTTCCTGGTGAGAATCTGTCAAAATGGGATGCTTCACATCCTTTTGTTTTCAGTAACAATTGCTGTAGTAGCTCTGAGAAGAGTTAAGATCTTGGAGTTACTAGATCACGGATTTCTGTAAAAAGCATGTATTGCCATTTGGGTACTTAAACAAAAAGTAGATGTTACTGAACTATTGATGATAAACGACCTGTTACCTTAACCTCTTGGAAGCATGGCTGCAGGTCTTGGCCAACGCAGTCCCCAAGGTACTTTCTTTGCAAAGCGTGGTTTCTTCCCCTGCGTTTCCAATGCATTTGTGGCTTTTCCTCGCATATTCACAGATTCCTGACCCTATTGCCAAATATCGCCATACAACCGTGTTGGATGAGTTGATCTGACTATTTTTTGATTTTTTTTTTTTTAATTTCATTGGCATTTTTGTCTCTAAGCGTGGCATACTAATACATCTGGGGTAGGAATTTTGGCATAGAGAAAGCTTGGGAACACGTTTTCTTGGTGTGTTTCTGTCTCGCTAAGCATTTTTAGACTGGTCATCTCATTCAGTGGTCTAATTAATATATTGTCAATCTGAATATTAGAGCATGATGTGCATCATGAATAGATAGCATACTTTTTTATTAGTGAAGTTATTAAAATCCTGGGCATTAATAGGATCTTAGAGAAAAGTGAAGTGAATATATGTATATACGTTTTTAAAGTATTGGGGTTTCTGCAACATTTTATATATTTATCTAAAATATGATATTTCCTCATTTTAAGAAGAAACATCACAGAATTCTGTACGAATATTAGGTTAAACAAAACTATTGCATTAATCAATAGATCCAGTTTTACGAATTCTGACCAGATGAAGATTTTTCTGCTGGTGCGGATGACCAGTATGGGCTACCATACATGCAAAGTAGTTAAACCTCTTTTGTCTTCTCTCTCCGATGTATTTATTTGTGAAGTGTGGCACTGTTGACTCCTGTATTGCCACTTTACACCAGGTGCCAAGCACGCCTGGTCAATCTCATCTGCTTGCCAGCATTCTGGGGACAAGCGTGTGGGACAGGTTATGTGGTGCGGAATGAATGACAGCTGACGAGTGTCTCATGACATGTCGCCGTCTATTAATTTTCTGTTTGGGCATCCAATTCATGCTGTCAGCAGATTACCAAGAACTTGGGCCATGTGACAAGGCAGCGGGAACATTGACGCTTAGTCCCTCATAACTGTGGCATGGCTCGAATATGGACTTCTTGAAAATGTTGACGCAATATTTTTTTTTCTGATGAATATGAATTCTGATGGATATTAGAATTATTAACTGAACACAGACCAAGAAAAACAGGGTGAATACAATGCAGTTCCAGGTATTGCCATAAAACCTTCATCTTCAGAGAATTACAAGTTACCAGCTGTGCTCTTATCAAGAATTCCCTTCTTACTACCATTATGCCTACAAAAAAGGAGTGGTGTTATTTCAGCTGACAATGACAAACATGCTAGTATTATTGATACTCCTTATTTTTTAAATCGCCTTAAATCCCAAAATAATAGATGTTTTTCAACTTTCATGAAATACGTCCAGAGGATTATTAATCCAAATCGTGTGGCACTTGAAATGATCCAATAAAATCTAGCAAAATGTAATTGTTACATTCTGTAATGTTTTTACTTTGCATTTTGCAGTAGCCATACGGAGACAGTTAAAGTAGAGGGAGGAACAGGCAGCACAAAAATAAGTATGCATACTGTGGATGTATTGCCTTGTGTATTGCTTTTATCAGTGGTGATGTGCATATTTATGTCCATAATTTTGAAAATACGAGTTTTAGTGCACAGTACATTAAGTATGCAGTCTTTAAGTCCAATCCCTAATTTAAAGTTTGATGTTAATCAGGAATTTAGCTCAGACTCAAAATACTTGGCTTGCTCTTCGATTCTGCATACGTTTAGGAAAGCTAGATGTACAGGCAGGCTACCTAGGCAAGGGAGCCAGCTTCTGTAGCCAACACAGGAAAGGAGATTAAATGGCCAGTATCGTGAATGGTGGGGTTTGATTTCCTAAGCAGGTATCCCTTTAGTACATAGATGATCGTGCACACCCCTCAGCACAACTTCAGAAAAAGCTCAGAATGACACTTGTGAACCTATAGGGAGACACGTTTACACAACCCCCCGCATACACTTCTGCATATGAGCAGTTCTCATAGAATTGCTACGAAGCCAAGAAACATTCTTTTTAGCACTCGGTATTGCCTGGCTGATGGAGTGGAGCTAGCAGAGCACTAATTGAGACATTTGACATGAACCAGTGAAATACATTTATACTTTTTTCAGCATCCAAAGCACAGATGGCCTTAATCTGCATCTGATCCATGCCAGTAGCATATAAGGATCTTTAAAAAAGAAATAATGGACGTAGTTCTCATAATTAAGAATTCCAGGTTATAGTATTATAAAGTGCTTTGTATTTATACTAATATATTGTTAAAAAATGCTATAAAAATATTTAGTGTGCCTTTCTAACTATCGTTTTATCTTTAGGAATTTATATTTCTTTAGGGTTAATTAATGAAAGTCGCTGTTCAAGATATTTGTACTATATAATTATCAGATATATGCAGAATCATCTTTGAATATCTCATTTCTTATTTGTTCCTGACCATTCTGTGCACTTTAAAGAGCTGTGTGAAAAATTCTGTGAGTGAACAGGATAATTTTTATTATGGGGACAGAGAAACCATATAATTTTGTTTTGCGCGTTTTGTGTTATGATGCCAAAGTACACAAAGTGGAAATATCACCGCCATTTTAACATTCAATTGTGTGGTAAAATACATTTGTTTAAAAATATGAATGATAATTTATTCTGACATATTGTGGAATTCTTAGAATAAATAAATCAGGAAATACTGCTTGACCCAGCCCTAATCAGTAATAGGCTGCAAAATAAGATAAAGGTTATTAAAATAATCCTTTTATTGAAAGAGAAAATTAGATAAGTTGCGCTGATTGACTCTGAGGCCCTCCTAGGGACATGTAAAATGAAGAATAAACTCAACTCGATCTAGTCCAAAAAGCCTGAAGAAATCCTCACAGCTGGAACATCACCACTAATTACATTTTTGCTTTTTGGGTATATTTTGCCAACTCTTTCCATTCATTTATAGTGAAGTTATACCAGCAATGCCTTAACAAAACTAAAACACATGACCTTTAAAAAACCATACTTTTATATATCTGTTATTGACAGCTATAAATTTAATTTGCATTGAACTACAGTTCTTGAAATGCTACGAGAATTCCTTGTCCAAAATACGCTCTTTGGCTCTTTTGTTTATTTCTTGCTGAGTCAGTATAAATTTTTTGCTCCTGGGCACTCTTCCTCCCTTCCTTCACCACATAATCCCAATCCTATTATCCCTTTCCAAAGTGGTCAGCCACCTTGACTGTCCTTCTTTCCTATTTTCTCAACTCAGCGTTCCCTGACTTCTTGATTAGTCCCTGTCTCCTTGTCAAGCCATCCCTGTTTCCAGACCCCGACATCCTGCTTCCAGCTAGCAATGCGTTCCTTTTTTTTCCCCTCTATGTTCATAGATAAATTGGCTTACAAGGTATCAGCATAGAAGGGATATCACTGAACCTGGGAGGGAGAGGTCCCTAATCTTGTGTTCAAGGGGTAATTCTCCATCTGGCTCTAATTGGCCGTTATGGAGACAACTCCGAGTGCGGTGTGCTCAGTGACCCTGTGCGGCCGTGAGGAATGATCTGTAGGAACTGCATTTTCTTTAAAAGGATTAAAGAAATACTGGAAATGTATTAATTGAAACTCTTTTTTTTTCCGAAAAGGACAAGCATCAAGTTAGAATATTGTATTTTCAGTGGTTAAAATCAGACAGAATTGTCAGTAAATACGAGTCTTACTGTTGGTGGGCATCTAAACCTACCTCCAAGCTGGACATATAAAACTAGATTTTTACATACTTTTCTTCTTGTGTAATCCTTTACATGGAGTGAAATGCTGCATGTGTTGAAGCCATGCCACTTATGAAAATGTCCCGTAATGTTAGAAGTGATATACAATTATTGTATGAGTTCTGTAAGAACAAATGCACATGACTGCACCAGATATAAAGCCATGGTGAGCAATGTACACATCCAAGAAATGCATTCCTGCTAGGTATGGTCCTTTCCTTGTAAGTTTTTAATCTTTTAGTCATATTTCATTATTTGTGACTTACTATTTTCAAAGTCCTCAGGCAAACATACCCAGCCAAGAACTCAGTGGAAAGCATTTCAGCTGTGAGAGCACCAGCCTCTTCGAAACAGCAGCCAGCTAGTCAGTCCATTTGAATATTTGATATTCTCCCCTTATTTCTAGCTGCCACAGTTGCAGATGTTTTAATTTCAGAGTACTTGGTTGTCCCGGAGAACTGTTTTCAGCGTAAAAAGAAGAAACTAAAATGTAGATAGAAAAAAAAGAATGTTTTTATAAGAGTTAGTTTTAGTACATTCCTTTTACAATTCGTAACATCCTTCACAGTCATCTCACATTGCCCCTAGTTACGTTCAGGGTGAATCTCGAATGACCAAATCTATAAAGCAGCCAAATGATATGGGAATTGAGCAGGAGGATTTTATTTATTCTTTTAAATCTACATGAAGTTGGTAAACATTTCAGTTCAGCGCATGGGACCCCCTGTTCTTTTGTGTTACTATATAAATCAACAGTTACAGATTAATTAAAATAGAAAAGCTTCTCACGCCTGAAACCTCTAACTCTGAGGAAGGTGAAATACAAGACTTTGTACTAACGGGTGTTTGACAACATAAACCAAAATCATATCAAGCCAAATGGAATAAATTGTTTCCACAAAAATGTATGCACCAGATTTATGATGGTAAAAAGTGAAGACAGGATCCTCTTTCATCATTCAAATGGTAAGAATGAGCCTGTTTTAGGAACGAATACACGTGAAATATTTTACAGAGAACAAAAAAGCATCAAGATGCATTACAAAAAACCATTAAATGATTACAGAAAGGCAGTAATCTGTATAGTATTTTTTGGAGCGAGCTATTATCGCTTGCTTTCAAATCCTGGCAATATCAATATTCTCCAGTTTGATTGGTGACCGGTCTGAACTTATCCTACTTGCTTTTAGGAACAAAGACAAGAGAATGGCTACCTCCGTTCATCTATTATTGTTTAAATAGCTGTCACAGCTTCCAGGATGTCTGTTTCCATGTTATCTGGTGAAAGAATAAAATAGAATGGCAACAAACCAAATACAGTGAAAAATGTTCGTTGTATTTGGCCCAAACCAGCTGCTGTTTGCAGATAAAATCTGGTTTGAACAAAACCAGGTGAATTTTTGGAAATTGAGGAACAATGAATGGAGTGGATGTAGCCTTTACAAATATTCTAAAGATATGTGTCACATTCAGACTTGCCTATTATGGTGATTTAGTTCATATGTCAAGGCACATATTCATCTCTGCTCAGATACTGTCGAGGCTTGGGTAACAGCTTGTCCTATCCTTGTTTATTTGTTAATTTATAACATCTCCGTTCCCAGCACAAGCCAAGGCAGGCCCGGGCACTTCTTTGTTCTGCCTTGTTCTTTTTTTTTCCCCTTTCTTTACACTGTTGTGCTCCCAAGTCTGACAATGGAGTTGTAGATTGACCCTCTTTCCCCTCTTGCCCTGGCTTGTCTTCGAATGGTTCCTTTGATGCGTTTAGACTGAAAATGCCAGATCTCTGTCTCCCAGCGAGGAGCCACCGTTTTTGCAGTGTTGCTCTGCGAGTAGGTTAAGAGGAACATTAGTAGTTCCTTTGCAACAGTTTAAAAGATGTTAGGTTAATGATTACTTGGAAACAAAGAGATATATCATCGTGTTGCGAAAAGAGGACTTCTGCAGGAACGGAAGATTTTAAAATGCCTTAATTGCAAGAGGTCATATTATTTTGCTACTAAGATATGTGGTTGTGTTTTAATTGGCTGTGTTTACAATGTGGTTTTTCTTAAAAATGCATTTTTTCAAGATTCCCTCAATCATCGCTTATCTCACATCCACAAATATCCATGCTTCCTGTGTATAATATGTACATTTGCTGTTTCAAACATACTCACACTCAAAGTTTATTTCACATGGGACATCAAGAAAACAAAGTCACATTAGTCTGACTTTTTTTTTCTGAGTTGACGTTTCATTAAAATAAGTTCATAGTAAGTTCAGCTCTCTAGTCTTACCCTTCAGTGTAAATTTGTTTCTGTTATTTATTATAACATAAGAGTTTGGATGTTATTTTGAGTTCATACCATTCTGCATAACTTTGAGCTTTTTTAAGTTACTTTGCCTATTGCAAAACCATGCCACACATTGTCAGGGAAGTCTTTGCAAACTTCACGACATGTTTTGAGCATGCACAAGGTACAGCAAACTTAACATATATTTAATGTTAAAGTAGTAATACAATGAAAAAATTAATCCCTTGCTTAAAGTCTATGACAAGACCTGCGTTACGAGCTTTCTGTATCTCAACAATTGTATGGAAAAGCATAGTTTTTAAGTGAATTAAAGCCTATGGAATTTGTAAGTGGGTCAATTTTATCTAGTATGTTTTAAAAGATTTTGACAATTTGAGACCTAAAATATTAGTAAGAATCTAAGTTGACTCAGAAAGTGCGAGAGCTCATTGGTCCATTTCTCTGACAAACCTAGAGGCAAATGATATCTCTTTTTAGTTTACTTTCTCATATGACTCAACGCCACCAGGCTCACTAGTAATCAGACTCCTTGCTATACCATGCAAGTCCAGTACCTTCACTGGAACCACTGTTATAAAGAGGTCTTTAGCCAAAAAAAACTCAGTGATGTAACAAAGAAGAGGTTTTATAATTTTTTTTTTATTTTTTTATTTTTTAATGGTAGGTAGGAATCATTTGGGAAAGCCACTTTTGCAGTACAGGAAAAAAAGCTTTCATCTATGCAATAATGTTGCATAGTGTTTATCAATCTATTGTCTAACCAGTTTTGTTTAAGTTTTGGGGGTTTTTTTTTGATTAATGAAGGCATAACAATTCTGACTGCAGTTTGGAAAAAAACATTTGGTAATGATTTTTCACACGAGAATGGGATTTGAGAAGATGAACTAGCAGGATGATCTGAGAACAATAAGCTAGTTTGCAATACCCAGGAATACCTAATTTATTTTTTTGTAATGAAGTGGTGAATATTTCTGGAATATTTTAAAAGTTGGGAAGAAAAGAAACAATTCATATTTAGGGCCAAATTTTAGTATGTTACTACAAAATGATTACTCAGACATTGATGCTGCTGTGGGTTAGCGTGAGGACAGAGGATACGTCCACAGAGTACATTTTTCAGAGCCTGCTTTGAATTTCAGTAAGGTAGATAGGAAGTGGTTCTGTAATGTATAGCCACTTTTTCTCAGCACTTTGTGACGTGGCTGAAAAGCTTAAACGTAGCTGAAAAAAATCTTCTATGACTCTGAATGGGCTGAAGCTTTCCTTGGTCAACGTCAGTTTGTTTCACAGAGTTTATCTTGGTAAGCTTTTGAATTATGACTTTATGAGAAAGCAGTAATTGTAGCACAAATTTTAAAAAATAGGGGATGTGTAACGGTATCTTACTCCTTGTGTAGGCTACTCTTAGCCTGAGCCACAGTGAAGAGGGAAGAACGGTTTCCATGGTAGGACTGATCTCACCAAAAGTAGATCCTTCCCTCTGAGCTAGTCAGATTAGGCTCATTTTACAGCCAACAGACACTTCTAGAGAAAGATTTGTCTCCTCCTGCAGTAGATGCTTGCGATAGTTCATATGGATTAGTACCTTAAATTGGTGTCTGCTTCTCTCCACTGGTTACAGAAAGAGCTAAGTTGGACCAGCCCAGAAGCAGATGTCCAAATGCCTGTTTGCATATTTCTTTGGAGGGACAAAAAGAATGGGTGGGTGGGTGAGGCTTGTGCTCTAGCACTGTAAATACTGGCCAGCAGAACAGAGCTGCTAAGGAGATGGGGCAAGAAATCTGCACCTGAACATGGCTGATGGAGGTGAATTACTTCTGGAGTAATGGTGGATGGGGACTGTTGGAATGAACTGGGTCTCGGAGTTACGGTTTTCTGGCCCTGGGGTTGTCAAAGCCCACACTCTAACCCTTCGTTGCAGCAGATTTCAATTTTCCTGGTCCTAGACTATGTCCACTTCGGAAAGTAGTGTACTCCAGTCAAAAAGAGAGATAGCTCCTTTTAGGATAAATAGAGAAATACAACTACTATTGAAACTACAATTAAATAAAGTGCTGAAAGAAAGAGAATTAAAATACCCCAAACCCATATGTATCTTATAATGATCAAAGCCGAAATGAAAAGGAACAAATCTGACAAACTCTTCTGTAGTCAAAGAGCTGTGCAGAGATCTGCATAATACCAAGAGTACATTCTGATGTCCTTGTGTTTTATTGAGATACATCAATATGTGTCAGTTAATGACTGAGCCCTTGGTAAGAAGGGCACGTATAGATATATGTATCTATATATATGTATAGATAGTTTCCCTTTTGAAGAATTCAGATTACTATCTGCTGCAAAGAATTTGACCTAAATTTCTGTATCGTATCAACAGTAGTCTAAAAATATTTCAAAAATTAAAAAAAAAGAGGGTATTGAAGTTTCTGTTAATTGTTTTTTTTTCTTTTTTTTTTTTCCTCTGCACTTACTTTATAATCCGTTCACAGATTATCTGTGAAACTTTAATCTTAGAAGTCTTCAAGCGGTGGGAGTTTTTTCCCGTTGTGATGTCAGAACTGATCAGATCTGATTGTTACAAAGATCCCACTAAGGAGTTTCGCACTAATTGTTAGAAGATGTCCGTACTTAAAAAAATTAGGCCAGTGATTGTAACCGTGCTGTTAATTTCATGTATTGTTCTGAGCATGATTCAATTGTGGGAATCAGGTGTACTTTCTTGATTAAAAATGCGTTGAGGAGCTGTAGTTTTTCTCGGTGTTGCAGAATCTTCTGAGCTGTAAGTGAAACCATTAAGAGCGGGAAGGGTTAATTGTGTGGGAAGCCTCATATTCAAATACTTCTCGTATACAAAATATATGCCATGCTCGAAAATATTCTATTGTCAATCCAAATAGAACACAAACTAAAATGAGATAATTGGGAAGGTGCCCATAAAGTCAGCCTGAATATATTATCACAAGTATATGTGAGATAATATTTGTTTTAAAAAGATTCTATGGCACTGTAAACTCAGTCTCATTAGAGACTGCATTTAAAAGGCTTATAAAGTTACTCATTAATGTTATCTTGTTGTATCTCCACAGCTTTTTCATTAAAGAAAATTCAGCAGAAAGCATTTTCTCCTGATAGCAGGAACCAATTTGCAATAAATGTTCTGGAAACCACTAGGGAAGCCATTACTGAGGTCTAATAAAAACAGACAAGCGTAACTTGTTCTATATTTTTGTTTCAATCACATACAGATGAGACCCCGCTCTCCACACCAACCGCAAGAGACAGCCTTGACAAACTTTCTCTAACTGGGCATGGGCAACCACTACCTCCGGGTTTTCCATCTCCTTTTCTATTCCCTGATGGATTGTCCTCCATAGAGACCCTTCTGACTAACATCCAGGTAGGCCTTTCTGTAGATCAGCTTAAAGGGATGGAGAGGAGCCAGTTGCAGATTTGTCTAAATTAATATAACCATTCTAGCTTAATCAGTTCATAAGATTATTTGGATCAACTAATTTACTGAAACTTTCTAGTAATTTAGGTTTTAAAGGAACCACAGCAAACAAATGAATGTAGAAGCTGTCAGATACAGTACGTAAAAATACAGATTGTATATTAAACCGCAGCAGAGAATTCGATGAAAATTACATTGGTGTGTTTAACAACATTTGTCTTAAATGCTCTTTTTATTACAGGCTAATGAAATGTATCTTACTGTTTATCTCATTTACTAAGCAGAGAAACATTTCTTTAATAAACAGTTATTTTAAATTGCTGGAGCGCCAAGGTGGAAATGATATTTAAAGCTATTTGAAATGTGTCTCCCATAAAAGCATTCACAAAAAGCACTTCTTTTATAAATAAGCTCATTTCACTTAAAGTACTGTCTTCAAAGAATAGACTTCAAAGGGTATTACCAAATTTTCTGCAGATTTCCTATTCGGTAGTCATGATGTCTGTTGTGTGTACAGTACGGCCTGATTCAAATATTATTTAAGGTATATACTAGCATGTCGCTTGGAGCCAAGATGTGAGTGTTTCATATTAGAATGAAGAATTCTCTCGTCCACAAATTCAGTGATCATGTGTTCCCCAGATGCAACTTTTGCAACAATATGATTGTATGTTGCATGCAGAAGCAAAACGATCGTGCAGGAAATAATGCAGCCATATTGTACCCATTCCAGATAAGCCTCGTCTGTGCAGCTGCTGACTTCTAATGTGTTTGTCACAATATTTTCCCCTTCTCATTCCTGCAAATGCATAGAAACATAGGAGATCTCAAGTTGGAAGGGACCCATAAGGATCATCGAGTCCAACTCCCTGCTCCTTACAGGACTAAAATCAATTGTATTCTATTTAGCCAAGGCTGCGACAGAGTAGGGCCAAATCCTGCTCACTTTACTTTCTTAACCAATCTCATTAAAGTCTACAACACTTCTTGTTTTATGGAAACTGTATGATCCATTCAGTAGTGATGTTTTGAGATCTAATAATGCAAAAATAATGGTATTTAAGAATTAAGTGTTGCAGTGTCTGCCTGATCTGAAGCAGCATATTTGTGATTGCTTTTTTCAGTTCCAAGACTTAGGATCTTAAATATTTAAATCACAAACAAAGGGAATTCTAGAACAGTTAGCATTACTGTAACCACTCTGCTGCAGTCTGTAATGAATGTATTTTATTCTAAAGGAAAAAAAAAACAAACACCAAAACAGTTAGCAAAGTACGTAATGTTTTAGCTGTGCATGCATGTACAGGAAAGTTCTTAGTAATTTTTTTGACAAATGTGTGCACTCAATGTCTCTAGACAGCAACCTAATGAGCAAAGCATTCAGCATCAACAGGTTAGCTAATCTCGTGATTGAATATGAGAGTGCTGCACTACTTCAGGATAAATGACCAGGATTAATTTGCCAAGAATGCATTCAGTTTTTATTTTACAGAAAATGTGTATGTAAAATTCAGTCATTGCTTTGCTTTATTTTTTTATTTTTTAATAAAAAACGTAATCTCACCTGGAGTGAAGACTTAAAATAGAAAGCAACATTGTAAAGAAAACCAGAGACTTTATGCCTTTTCTCATTGTGCTTTTCTACTTACTTCTCCTTGCCTTGAGGTTACACATCACAACAAATCAGGGTATACAGGTGGGACATAAGGATTTTTTCAGTGTCCCCATGTTGCATTTCATGGTTTCCACAGATCTCTAGCAATTCTTTCATATACCATCAAGGCATTTTTTCCCCCCATAGATTTAATCTCTATCAGGACAACATTAGAAAACCACTTCATAAAAAAAGTTTTAAAAAGCTAGTTTGATTTTCCCACCTGTGTAGAAAAAGTTAAGTGTTCTCTTTAAAACAGTAGAGTCTATTACAATAACCTGTGCACAATAGTGGCAGTTCCTCTAATCAATGCCATTCAAAATGGTTTCCATATTTTTGCAATGAGAGGGGGCTACCCCAGGCCCACAGATGAGTTAGAGACTGTGATACTGACACTCTCAGAACAGTTTTAGGAATTTGGCTACAAGTTCGAACTCGTTAATGGGATTTGTGGAAAGAAGAAATTCCGCGCTATGGTCCCTGCTTGCAGTATCATTTGTGACTTTGTTAGGAAATGCCTAAGGATTACCCGAAACCCATGATGCATTTAGTACATGGGTCAGAAGGACTCTTGTCACTGGGCAAATTCCTCTTTGCTCTCCTTTGGTCCAGATAAATTTTACATCCCTTTCAGTAGAATCATAGAATCATAGAATTGCCTAGGTTGGAAGGGACCTTTCAAATCATCTAGTTCAACCTTCAACCTAACACTGACAAAAACCATCACTAAACCATGTCGCTAAGGACTGTGTCTACCTGCCTTTTAAATACATCCAGGCACGGTGCCTCAACCACTTCCCCGGGCAGCCTGTTCCAATGCTTGATAACCCTTTCAGTGTAAAAATTTGTCCTAATATCCAAGGTGTATATTCAAAGGGGAGGTGGAGCAGTAAGACCCTTCTTCATCTTGTTCCAGCTAGTCTAGCATTATAGATAGAGGTTACCAGCAATGGAGCAGATCTGACTTTCTTGAAAAGATCTGGAAACGGCCTACAGTCCGTTCCCTGCCTCCAGTACTAAGGTGCTTTTGAAACAGAAGATAGCAGAAATCTAGCCAAAGGCTAGATGAGTGCTTTCGGTAAACGCTGTTCTTTTTTCCCCAGGGTCATGCACGATGAAAATACAGTTGTGTCCTTTCACAGAAGGCGTATATGTCCGCTTGTGCAATGCAAGTGTACGTCTTCATTAGGTCATGGGACTGGGGTGCATGCACAAATTGCCACATGTGGTAGTGGAGGTTGCCTATATTTTAGGGATAGGATGGTCACACGAATACATAGGCGAGCAGCCTCTGTCCACACCAGTATACATGGATGTGATGGTAGGTATCTGTGCTCTGATCCTGTTGTGTATATTCAGTTTTGTGAAGCACAGGATCTGAAGGATCTGCCTAATATAGACCTTGGGTGCCTCCAGAAGTTGTGGAGTCTGTCCTGGTTTAAAATAGAACAGGATCAGGGAACTTTGTGGGCACTGGGAGCTCTAATTTTGACCTTTGTCAGGGTGAGGAGGATCCTAAGCCTTGCCATGGGGACAGCGCTTTTGGGTATGTGAGCAAAAATTTCTAAACGCTTTGGATATTTGAAAACAAAAGTCTTGCAGGTGTTGAAAAGCTTAGGTGATTGAACTTGGTGCCTAACTCTGCTTACTTACCTTTTAGAAGTCTGAGTCATCCTTTAAAATTGGCCACTAAATACAAGCGAGTCTTTGTCTTCCGGCCATACTGAAATTAAATGGATATCCCCTAATCACTAATTTGTAATTTTAGGCAAACGTTGGACAAGCCTATTTGGTATCGCTGTCACCAGGGGCTGCTAGATAGGTTTATTTCCTTTTGTATATCATTTATATTTTCCTTATTTCTCCATAAATACTTATTGAAACAAAAAAACGAAGTTTAATTATTTGTACGTTTAAAGAGGAGATAATAACAATATACGGTACCCAGAACAAACAATGTTTATTTCTTGCTAGGGACTGCTGAAAAGCAAATAATAAGCTATAACCAAATATAATTACACAAATGCACACGTAAAATAAAGAAATGAGATTGGGGACATATTTTTCTTATTCACATGTATATCTGCACATCTAAAAGGAAGAGAAAATAAATTTCCCCAGAGAGCTTAAATTAAGTGATATGTCTCTTCCTTCCCAATGTATATTTGTTGATTTCTTCCAGATTAAGTGCTGGAAGTCTGTGTGCAGCTGCAGAGAGGATGAAGGGTGATGGAAGGTGGGTCACAGCTAAATGCTGTGTGGGTGCTAGTGAGAAGGCTAAAGATGTTTCCATACCCCTTGCATAAGTTCACTTTTTTTTGAGTCATGGCCCAATTATGCCAAAATATGTTACAGGCACAGCCTTTCGTGATACTACAATATTCGTGGGTAATAGTAATGTTATTTTAAGCTTTTAGACTCTTGAATCTTTACTGTCCCCAAGCTGAATTTCCATTAATATCTAAGGGATGAATTGGTTGCACTCTCGTAGCTGTATTTTTCTATCAAGACTGTATTGTTTGACACAATCTTGTTGCTAAGTATTTTTAAAGACATATGTAAAATAAGTTGCAAGTATCCCATTGATATTAATAAAAAAATGCCTGATTACAAACTAAATTCCCCTATGAAAACAAAGCAAACTGCTGTCTTTATTGCTGTGAGTCTCCTGCACTGTTACCATATACAACTAAATACACAAGTGAAAAATATTGCAAACACTAGATAAACTAAAAAACACAGTTTTACTTCATGTTATTGTATTTATCTTCCACTAAAATTCAGGAGAATGATTTTATTTTTCAGAAAATGTTAATGGAAAAATGTCATTTATACTTGTGCAATATGCCTTTATCTGTGATGGAGATATTCAGTCTGAGATATTACAGAAATGTCTTTCTGGAGCCATCTGTAGAGATGGTCAAGCCGTGCTATCTTACTTCGCTTATATTACTAAGTCAGTAGTCAGTTACAAATACCAAATATTCCAAAATTTACCTGTCAAGCAAAGTTAACTAAAAAGCTATATATTGATTTTTTTTGCAAGCCTTTCAACAGATAGTTTTAATGATGAGATGAGAGCATACGAATTATATCTAATTTCCTGACTAAAAAGAAGCGATGTTATTTGAAAGTGTTTTCACCATGAATAGCTAATATTGCAAAAGGAAGCCCCTGAGCTACCAATCTCTGGAAGCTGGGAGGATTGACTAGGAAAGCTTCACCGTGTGCATGCCGTGTTCTTCTAGTTTTCCTTTTTCACTCACTGTGGATGATTGTTGGAAACAGGAGATGATCTTTTAGATAGACCACTGGACTAGCTAGTAGGGCCATCTTGATGTCACATATAGCTGTGTAGCTAACTAAATTGTGTTAAGTGGAACACACTGTAGATGTAGCTAGAACGAGGAAGAGCTGCTGTATACCTTCCCCTCCACTCCTTTCAAAATAGGCAACATGTTATTCGCATTTTTTAAAAATAATGATGGTTAATACTGGCATTAAGGCTGAGTTGAGGTTTGATATACGTTTAGTTTCTATAGGATCTGTAGACTGCCCTAACGCCATGGTGCTTTCGGATACATCAGAGAATGGGCAGAAACAACAACCATATATCAACTTAACTTTTTATTTGCAACATTTCTGAAGAATTTATCAGTGGAAAATATTAAAGCAAGTGCATTAAATTAAACAAACCAAATCAGAATGATCTATAAATCTTCAGGGGGAAAATATCCATTTTTTACATTATGTTGAAATAACAAAAAAAAGAAAAAATTATTAACAGTGACACAGAGGAAAAGAACGGCATGCCATATTTAAAGCCTGGCTCCAGATAGAGCCATACTGTATTAAAAACAAATCTGGAACCTGAGCATGTTCACTACAATTATCATTATCCAGCCTCCATAACATCTGACCTTCCCTAAAGGGAAATATTTTCTTTTTGTTAATGTCCTGTGTTGCACTGCATTTCCCATTGTCATTGGCAGCATATTGATTTAATATCAGGTTAGAGGATTAGCCATAGCAAATACAAGTTGGACATACTGTATTTTGTATAATCTTTTACAGCTGATCCACTGGGAGAATTAATAGAATTTCATGCAACTCTGAAATTGCTATTCCTGTTCCAAGGGGCACGAATGATTTTTAGATGCTGTACTTTTTAGTTGTTTTTTCTCACCCCCTTCTGCATTAAATACAGGGAGATATTGAATGTTTCCAGTATTTTTGCAGTAGAGCTGTCATTGGCAGCAACAGCACTTTTGCATATGCATCAGTTTGGCTCTAGTGCAGATTTTTTTTCACTTTGGACGCCTACTGATGTGCACTGATTTAACTTCTAAAAATGAAACTTAATTTTGTGTAGCTTATAAGTAGTCCCTAGTGGGTCTTGGCTCCAAAAAGCTAATATTTTTCAGACATAATCAGCAGCAATAGGTAATGTATTACCATTAGCTACGTTAGCAGCAAGTATAAAAAAAGGAAAGGTTGGGGGAGGAAGTATGGTGTAGAAATTCAGTAGAAAATGTAATATGCTTTTAGCAGCTTCATACTTTGCAGCAATTCTTAATATAAAATTACACACATCAGTGTTACACTCTAGCATTATTCTCCGTGTTTATTCATAATGATTGTTTCATGTTTAAAGAACACCAAAATATTGTGTTTTGTCAGCCAAGGACAATAATAGTTTAATAGTAATTTATTTTAAACTGCTACTGATAATACAACCAATCAACACATTAAGTGGTGCCAACATTGGCATCTTGCTAAATAATCTCTAGGCTTTGCACTGAGAGTACATCTTTCAAAGATAAGTCAACAAGAGCAATCAGAGCAGAAAATTAGAATTTGGTATCTTAGAATTAAAATACAGCTAAACTAAAGTTTTAATTGGGGTGATCTAAAAGGGCACTTGATGTAATGATCTCTTTCATTTGTTACTAATTGTTTGTTCCTGATGAAGAAGAAAACATGTACATTAATGTAGTTGAATTGAGTAAAGATGGCAGTTGCTTTAGCAGCTTGATTTTATTGTTAAACAAGATGGATTGTAAGAATTCGGGAGGAGGGTGTTTGCAGCTTTAAACTTATTTGACAATACACTTTTCATCAACAAATACTTTTCGTGAAATTTCACTTGATCTGGTTTATTAGTGATTTGGATGAATCACATATTCCAGTAAGTGATGAATTGGAGGCGATTAAAATATTCTAGAGTTCAGATGAAAACCAGAATCGGGTATTGATAAACAACTTCTACTTGAATTTCTTACTATTTCAAATGTATCCCATATAGAAAATGCACTTTATGATGGTTGTAAGCACAGGATAATATGGAGGGGAGGTTGCATATGTCTGTAGAGCTTTATATTTAGCTTTATATGTTTTTCTTTAGCAGTCATTCAGGTTTAACGTTCAACACAAAATACCTTTGCGGTTTAGCTATTTTAGCATAGTGTTTGGGTCTTTTAAAGCAGTTCTATACTTATGTAGCGTATATCATTATAGTGACCATCTGGGCCTTGCAGTTGGAAGGTGTTGAGTTCTTTCAGCTCCTGTGGACTTTAATAGATTGAAGTGTAATAGAGCTGCAAAGATTAAGCTCTGAATGAGACAACACTTGAGGCAACAATTTAGTTAAGAATGAGGATGAGGAGTATTGAAAATAGCAGTCTCTGAAAGCAAGCTTTAAAGAGGACTTTGAAGGACACGAATTTCAAAGCAGGCATTGGGAAGACTAGTGGGATAAATGTGCAGACTAACACTCCTGAAAAATACTTTTTTCCATTTCTCAAGTATCCTCATGCTGGCTTCTTTTTCCATTCTTTTTTGGAGATATTTCAAAGAATTTTAGGGAAAAAAAATGTGCAACCCAGAATCCAATTTAGGAAGTGTGCCTGAGGGGTGAGGAAGCTTACTTGGCAGTTGGGGGACATGATTTCACGTCTATAGTATGGTTGTTCTGCAACTGGGTTGTGCGTGTGAACCTTTTGTCTGTTAGCTGAAAGCTCCCCTAACAGAGCTTTTGGGGAGTACTCTCCAGTCTCTCCTGTTGGCATTGTTTTGCTTTATATCAGTAATTAAATCTCTGTTGGGTCAAATTATCTCTACAGTTAAGTTGTCAGGAGACTTGCCTAGGATACAGAAGAGTTAGGTTTGAATCCATGGAGGTTCATATGTGCATATCCATGCTTAATTATCTACTCTATTATGATAGTTTCAAGGGGAGAGATTCAGGTGTAGACCTACAAGCCTGGTGGCCAGGCTTCTGGAAAACGGAAAAGGAAATCTTTCCTCTTCCCATGTTCATTTATTTGAATCCCGTTTCACCTCCTGTCTTTCATACTCTATCTCACTGTCCTAAACTATCTACTTATTAGCTATGCTGGCGTCTTCCTGTTTCCTTGCAAAAAAGAAGGAACGGTGAAGCTGAAATTCTCAAGAAAAGTGTAGAATAGATTGAAACATTATTTCCTGAATACAATAACAACAAAAAAAGGTAGAGTTTATTTCAACCGTCGCCGGTCAAGAAATTGAGAGATGATTGCTTTTTGTTTTCTGCTGTGAGATAACAATTGTAAAAGATCAGGGAACAGACTTTTTAAAAGAGAGATATCTTCCTGCTTTGTGACTATCCGCTGCTTAGCATCCCGATAACCCTATTTTCCTTGGAAACCATATGGAATATGAAAATATTTGAAAATAATAACAATTAACAACAATAAGGAGCAAAATGGCAAGCTTTTAAAACAGCCTTTCTCCTTTTGATAATTTCCATTTGCTTGAGTTGTGCCATTCTGTGGGTGATGCGATTGTGAGACTGCCAATTCTTTTTCAAGGGGACAGCTTTTTGTTTCGGTCACAGGCAAATGCCTGATGTAGGTTTGTCTCTTTTATCTGTTACAAAGACTAAATCTATCTCTGTAACTTTTTCACATTAGTTATATACACAGTCAAAGGTATTTGTGTTTTCTTGGAAAACTTGACTGCCACGTTTTTACAGATTTTTGCCCACCTGTTAAAATAAATGCCAGTAAAAATTTTCTGTTGATAATTGGGAGGCTCTGACCCAATAACAGGATTATTTCAATTGTACAATCTCACATGCCTAATCAAGGAAGAATAACAGAAATTGTGTATTGTTTCAGCTGTTCTAACGTTCTTCAAACATTATCCAACTTTATCTTTGAACAGGGTCTACTAAAGGTTGCTATAGACAATGCCAGAGCTCAAGAGAAACAGGTCCAACTGGAAAAGACAGAGCTGAAGATGGAGCTCTTCAGGGAACGAGAACTGAGGGAAACTCTTGAAAAACAGTTGGCTGTGGAGCAGAAGAACAGAGGTATCTTAATTGAGCAGACATAAACACCTTGTAATTTATTTCCTTAGGAAACCTAATTTTTTATCAAACACCTGTGTTTGATCAAAACGTTTCCCCTTTACCTCACGTTATGTCCAAGCTGACTGCAATGCAGGAAGTTTTACAGCCTGCCTGATTCTGCATAGGATCTTTATGAGATTTAAAACAAGAACCTTCCTCTTTCTCAGCGTTTTTCTTGGATATTACTTGTTACATCAGTAATACACAACACAATTATAAATACCATAGGTGCTGTTATGGCAGGTTGTGATCATCCTGAAAAAAGGATAGCTACTTAATGCAAGGACCACTTCTATCAAATTTAAGAATTTGCAAGGTTTTAGTAACGCCTGTGTCTGTTCTTATGTGCTAAGGTCATATATTGCACATTTAGGCAAACCGTATGTAATAAATATTAAGGTAATAGTAATATTTAAGCCCTTTATAATGCATAGTAGATGAAACACATGTTTGTACAAGGAACAGCTAAGGTTCTTCTTGATAAGGCAGTAACATTAGTAGCATTTCAAACATTAAAATCAGCACACTGTAAAGCATATACATGTTAAAGATTTTAAAATAATTTCATTATGTTGTTTCAGTACAACATTCTAAAACATTGATAGTAAAGGTAAGGCAGTTTACAGTGATTTGCATTAACTATTTGCATTATGAGCATGTTCCCATCTTGCTTTATGGCTCCATTTTTCTGTATATGTATGTCTTGGCCTTTAATAGCGTCTAATTACTTTGCAAGGGACAGTTAACCTCTGGGGCTCACTTGCTGTTTAACACAGACCATGACAAGTCAGATATGTATTTTTGCAGGGCTAGAGTTATAACTCTTTTCTTATCCAATTTAATTTTCTGGGAACCAGCTAAACAGGGAATCCCGAGAACGCTTGGATTCACACCCAGTATCATTATACCTTTAACTTTCTACCAGTAAATACACAATGTAATCCTGTTTCATGCCTTGACCCATTAAAGGGTAGGGCTGTCACATCATTAATTTCCCTTTTTTAACTTTTGAGAATACATTTCTAAGGACAATTACTATTAACAATTATCACAGCTGTGCAATGAATCATCCCCTTTTCCACAGCTGGCCTATTTTGCTCAGTACAATTGCACTACTTACACTTTTAAAGTAGTTTTGTAAAAGAGCTCGGTTATTCTTCATGTCCTTCTACCTCTGTGTCTCACAGCTGCTCAAATATATATTCCTTTTTAGAGTTAGGAAATCACAGGCGCAACAGAAGAGGTTGGGGGGAGACCCATCTGACCGTGCTTGAGTTTTGCCCTCTAGAAGTTAAGCACCTCATTTAAGCTAATATAAGTTCCTTTTCTGGTCAATAAAGAGAGATTCGTATATCCTGTTCTCAGGACAGGTAGGTGGGGTCAACGTGAGGACTTCCTTCTCTTCCCTTTAACTCCAGAGGGAACATAGTTGACTAGGCTGGACTAGACACATATGTTTTGAGCAGTTAAAATTAAACAAAATGAATTTCACTCAAAGTTGTAAGGAGCACGGGATAGTCACTTATTTTGTTCAGGGTACTGAAATAATTGACAATGTCATTTTCAGCACGATGCATTACTTGCTTTTTTATATGTATCCCTCTAATGATGATACTGCGCTGGTAAAAGAGTCAGACCAAAGAGGAATGGATTTGAACACTTAATGGTGGTATGCAGCAAATCAAATATAATGAGAATGACTGTCACTGCTAGTGGATACTTCTGTACAAAAGAAAGAAAAGTAACGGGTTATTCTTCAAAAATGAACAGATCCAAGTAGGAGAGAAAAAGTAAGGCCAGATTGTAATTATTGGGAGAATTTATTCTTCAATTAAAAGTAGAAAAATACCTAGGAGGCTTTACCTACTATTATTTTTCCAAATAGCAAGTTCTGTGTATGAAAGAAAGTTTCACATGCCTGAATGGAAGCACAAGCAAGATGGGAGAAGCGTACCATATCCCGGTTAAGTTAAGAGATGCCATACAAAAAACCTGAAATACACGTAAAAGCTACAGCATAGAAACGCGAATCACTGTGTCACATACAGGTCAAAAACCATTAGATGAATGGGACCTTCAGCATCAGGTGACATCCATCTTTTGCTCGTCATGTGAACACAAGTCAAACATCTTTTTCTTTAGTGGCTACATCTGAATATTTTTGCCATTTTTTGGAACATGAAATTCACTGCTGCTGCTGTATGTTCTAGAGAGCTGCTTATTTACTGTACTGTTTCCTTCCTTCTTTGTAAATATTCCAATTAGTGATTCCTAAGGCTGTAGGATGTGTCTCATCAACTAGTGAAAGTAGGATAATATCTCTTCTGTGAGCAGCTACACAGTAAGGGCTTGCTAATTCTGGCTCTGACTGCTGTAGTCACATCTACAATGTGTCAGCCATGATGACATTTTAATTCAGAAAGCAACATATGTTTCCTTCTCATTTATTGCAATCACTTTCCAAGTACTTATAATGAAAACATTAAAACCGTGCAATGATTCAAAATGTATTTAGTTTAGCCTTTGTATAGATACTAGATGTTCTTTGATAGTATAAGCTAATTAGCCTGTAAAATAGTTGGTACTATACAAAATGAGAAAGAATGAAAATTCCAAAGTCTTGGACGTAAATTATGTAGCTATTCTGACTACAGGGTATGTGCTTATTTTCATTTTGTGTCTGAACAGTTCTGTATAGCAACACAAAATATCCAAGATCACCCCAAAAGTGGTTATTCTTAGCAAATACATTAAATAGTAATAACAATGACGGTTCCCTTTGAAAGTTTCATTATTTGCATTTTGTGAAAGATACCACCATCACAGACTACTGGAAATTGGAGGATGAAGTGGTGGAAGTACATTTTTACCTTTTCCAGCGTTCATCCCTAGGCGTGTACCAGAGGTTACTTTGGAGTGAGATAACAGGGCTAGATAAGGATGGGTTTGGTAAGGATAATTTTTCGACTGCGGGTAAAGAATTCTTTAGTTAGTAGCTTAGTAAATAATTTTTTACTGAGTGTAAAAATAATAGACTCCAGGAGAGGGTTATCCAGGAAGATCATATGGAAAATAAGCCTTTTAAATGCACATCCTTGAAAACCCTAAATGTGCTGTGTAAGAAAGGTTGAGGTGTGGCGGGGAGATAATGATACGCTCTACGACCTTACGTGATTTCTTTAAAGGATCACTTTGGCTTTTTTCGAGTAGAAAAATTGGTTCACATTACCCTTTTTCATCAGGAACATAACCTGTGATATGTTCCTTCAGTTAGGGATCATACAAGTCTTACCTAGAAAAGAAAACTGCGATGAAGTTTCTTTAAAACAACTGTTTTGTGATCCCCTTCTTACACCCTGATCGTGCAATCCTTTTCCTTGTCAAATTTGAACTGAAGAGACACAAGGAAAACATTTTTCTAAATTAGGGCCTTCAAATGCTTAATTTTAAAATATTCCTTCCTTTCCTAATATTTCCCTCACATCTGACAAAGAAAAGTAATATTTACTTGCCTGGGGGACCCAGCACCATAAAGGATTTGCTGTGAGTTCTTCAAGGCTAGTTGGCTGATGGGAACGGAGCCAACAGAGAGCAAGAAAGATAAAAGTGAAAGACAAAGGGAAACGTGGATAAGAAATAAATACGAGGAAGAGACCGGGCACCAAGAGGTCAGATGGCTTGCAGGAGGCAGTAGCTTGGAGGGGAGTTAGAAAGCTCAGGGCCTTTCCCTAAGGAATGAAGACCACAGCAGGATGAGCTCCTCCTGCAGCCCAGGCACCCAAGCAACCAGATCTCCCTCTTGTGGGAGAGAAGCTGCAGGCAGGCAGGCAAGCAGGAGACAACTTCATCACCGTGTGTGCGCTGTGTGCAATAAATGTGGGGAATAACAAAGTGGTGGACTTAATCCCGAAAAAAAACACCTCTCCTCCAGAGACAGAGGCATATCTACGTCAGGTGATGCAAAAAGTAAATTTAATTGCTGGTTCCAAGGTTTTCTGATTTGGACACTCACAGATTCTCATCTGTTTATAAAAATAAAAAATAAAAAATAAAATAAAAAAAGCTTTAGCTGAACATCACTTCAGTTTTCAGTACCATTGTATAGAACAGTAGCTCTTAGAGTATCCCAGTGCGATTCCAGCAAATTTCAAGTGATTTACATTGGTATTGTATAATTAATTGATTTATATGAACTGTTGCAGTTGTAGCATTTCTTGGAACTCTTAATAGGAAATAATGTAGATGGGTTTCAGATCCGAATTTGAGTACACTGATTTTCTTTTTCCCTAGCAATAATTCAGAAAAGGCTAAAGAAGGAAAAGAAGGCAAAAAGGAAATTGCAGGAAGCACTTGAATTTGAGACTAAGCGACGGGAGCAAGCAGAACAGACACTGAAACAGGCAGCTTCAACAGATAGTCTCAGGGTCCTAAATGGTAAGAAACCAATTTTTGCCTCTGTGTCATTAACTTTCAATTTGAGTGCCAAAAGAAGCTTGTTATATTGAAAATTTATAACATGATGGGAAGGAGAAAGAAGAAAATCTCTTTTCTTTCCTTCATTCAAGTGATGCCTCTCTCTTTATTGTTTTGTTACTTTATATAGTATGTGCAAATAAACTCACTGGAGAGAATGTCCAAACTAGGACAATTTTATATTATTAGCTTGAGAAGTCAATTTTTTTTCTTCTTCTCTTTATCCCCCCCCTTTATGCTTGAAAAATCTATTGCTCATTAATCTTCCTAGTCTAACAAAAAATTGTCCTGGCCTCCAGTCATTGTTCAACATTAAAAAAACTGACAAAGGTTGATTGCATTGTAATTCAGCATTGGAGTAACAGGTTGTAAAAAGGGCTATAAGAATCAAATGAAATATGTGTCAGTCTTACCTTTCTGTGTTTCTAGACTCTCTGACCCCAGAGATAGAAGCTGACCGCAGCGGGGGCAGAACAGATGCTGAAAGGACAATACAAGGTAGGAATTTGCAAAAGGCTATAAATCTAGATCTTGCTATATGAGTTTTTCCTCAGCTTTAGACTGCTATTCAAGCATGTAGCCTACCATCTGGGCCACATCAAAACAAGTTCAAACAAGGTCAAGTTCATCTTGCTTGTTTATAAGAGAGAATACATTCTGTGCTGATAGATTTTCTTTAAATTAATAGGTCATTTCTGTTTATACATAGCAATTAAAGAAGAATAATTAATCTGAAGCAATATTGGGTTGAATCTCAGACATGCTGAATGCAGCTTTTGTGAATATGTATAGTTAGATTTGAGATAACAATGTTTTTAAGGTATATTTGAAACATTTTGAGCCTTTTAACTATACAAATGGCTAAACCTAATAGGTAACATTCAAGACATGATGAGAATTTCATAGCTAATATTCAGTGGCAGTTACTGAAAGGAATGTTTCAATAAGCTACTCTGAGCATTAACGATAAATAATCTGTTTATTCCCTTCTTGGATTTTTCATTTACCATATCCCATTATTTACGTTTTAATAAAACAAATCTGCTGAGTAAATTCATACATGAAATACTGAAGAGAGCCATATTACTTCCCCTGTGAATCTAAATGTGTATTTATATATATTGCAAACACCAAGGTATTAGTAAAGAGCAAGTTTTTAAGATAGTATTTGTGTTATAATGTCTTCTCTAGTCAACAGGCTAAATCTACCTACATGAATACTAAACAGCAAAAATAGCATTTGTTTTCAATTGTAAATGAAGGTGCATTTTTCAGAGGCAAGCCTAAAATGATTAGCTCCAGTAATCATTCTCAATTGCCTTTATTTTGCATTTCGAAGTCAATCATCGTAACAGTATCATTTGACATCTTCTCTGTGTTATTTAATCCCTTTTTCTAACTCCTGAAGAGTTGTTACTGGTGTACCACAAGGAAGCTGTAACAACAGAATAAAAAGTCAACAAGCTTTTAATGTATTGAGCGTATAAACAAATACAAGAGAGGCAATAAGTTCTTATGTAGGACAAACACACGTCTATAAACAAAACCATTTAGATTTAAAGCACGTTAGGTCTGCAAAGTCCTACTCAGAAGTTGGAGTATGCCAGATTAAACGTTGCCTGGGAAGTGGGTACATGCTGTGAGGTTTGTTATTCCAGAATCCTACTTTCCTTACCATAATCTGTATGCCTTGTTCAAAGCACCATTTGACGCAATACATTTAGTAAGAATCCAGTCATTATGTCATTTTGTTATAATCCAGTCATTTTTGTTATTTTGTTTGGTGCAAAGACTTCTAATTTCTTGGGAGGCCATTCTATTACACTAGTCACTGCAGTATCTGAGCTCTTTGCAAGCATTAATTACTTTATCTTCAGAGCATTCCCACAAGAAAGTGAAGTTTGGAGTATTCCCATTTGAAAGCTGGGAAAGAGAGTCACAGAAAGATTAAGGTGACAAATTGCTTAACTTTTGAGTAGCTGGGACATCTTTTTTTCAGGATACTTTGCATTTTTGGCAAATGTATTCACTGTATTTGAAATCATTGTTCCTGTTGAATTCGGTTTTGTTTATGGGCTGAGATACCAAGCTGGATATTTATAAAATGAGCAACACATAATTACTGAGTATTTAGAAATATGTATTCTAAAGGACTTATCCCACACTACATAGGATACTACGCTTGGACTTTTTAATCATGGTTATGCATTCTTTTCCAGCTATCCTCTGCCTACTTATGTTCATTTCATATATTTCCATTTCTGCAATAAGGGAAATCAAGGACTTACAAGCAACATGCTCGGTTTCCTTGATTCACCTGTCCAAGGTGGTGCAAGGAAAAAAGCCCAAACAACCCACAGATGATTATTTAATTAAAGACTGGACCATGATATATTCTGGTAGTGGTATTGGATCACATTGCAAAGGCAACCTTAATTCTGACATTTCCTGTCTCTACTTTGCAGTCTTAACATATAATTCAAATAGAGTTTTCTTAAGGAAAAGGAAAAAAGAAGCAAGGAATAGAGTTGCAATTTCTTATCATTTAATATATACAGCTTAACTGTCATACAGCAATTCAGAACTTTTAGATCTACTGCTGTATGTAACCCTACAACACAAATGTAACTGCAGGAGCTTGTTGTTGTGGAACAGCTATTACAGGCTGACAGGTTTCAGAAGTAGTTCAAGAAATAGTTAATGGCAGACAAGTAAGGCTAAGTGTCAGGATTTTTTGTGTTCACTTCCAACATTGGAAGGAGGATTCCTTCTCACCATAAATTCCCTTTTCTCTGTGTCCCCCTTAGCACATATCCCTGTCTATCTGTGTCCCAGTTCTTCCTATTTTTTTCCTCCTCACTCCAATTCCAGCTTTTGCCAATGGCTAATCTCACCCTTTCCTTGCTCTGCATTACATTGTGCTTCTTTTTCCCTAACTTAACATTCCTCCAGCGTTCTCTTCTGAGCTCAGTCTCATGCCACCCTGATTATTTCTCTAATTACAAGCTCTTTCTCTTCTCAGTGACCCCCAGCCTCCTGTCTCTGTCTGACCCTTGCTCTTGCCTCCTTTCGTCCAACCATTTCGAGAGTCCATGTCGCATTGACATTCCCTGTTACCAGCCTTCCCTATTTGGTACCACATCTCTGTCTCTATTCTCTTCTTCCCCCCCACCCCTCGCCAGCCACCTCCTCATCAAGCTTATGCTCCCTACTGCTTTCAGTATACATTCTGTTTCTTCTTCTGCATCGGCCTGGATATCAGGGAAAGAAGCACTGAGAGAAGCGCAAAGACAATTTCTCCGTTCTTATTTCAGTATTTAGCACGGCAATTGTTTGCAGGGATGAGGAGAGAGAGCTGCAGGGAAAGAACTGCTTCATTCCTGCAGCACGGGGATAAAGCATGCTCAGTACAGATGGGCTCCTTGGAGAATTTAGCTGCAAAACTCTACAAAAGCTTTCCAATGGGTGAAACTGGGATTTTTCCAACACTTTTTAAAATTTTCATCAGGGTAACAAAGACCATGGCTTTCCAATCTTGCAAAACTTCAATTATGTCCTTACATTTTATCTGTAAATTATATTCTAAGTACTCCAGTATGCACTATAGAAGAATTATTATATAGAATATACAGTATACTCCTTGATAAAGAATATAATACTATCTCTTTCGTGTTTCAGGTTCTGGGAAAAAAATACCTACTAGGGAAATACTTATGCCTTTCTTATTCCTCTCAAAAATATATCTGTTTCTCAGTATGAAAGCATGTCTGGGGTAATAGTCTCTTTATCAACAACCGTTCATTTTTTTTCAACTTACTGTATTAAGCATGCTATGCAGTTCTATAACTAAGCAAACAAAAGTAGGAAAGCTGCAGCGTTCTGTGGGGAAGTGAAATAATTGAATTATCAAGTGTAATTTCAGCGTTTAAAAAATACTATGCAAGGAAGTCATAATTAAAAATACAGATTTTTATCCACTATCTATTATAAATAAAAGGATACTTGTCAACTTGAAGTTATATTTAATGTTGATATTTTTAACTATCACTTTTGTGAGTAAGGAATAGGACTAATTTAAGCGTAAAAGATAATTGCGTTTGTCAATAAGTGGGGTATGTTCTGTTCTATTTTTTATCACTGATTCAGATTCACTTTTAGTTCATGTAAAGTCCTTTGTAAAATGGGAGAGATAATAAAAAGAAATTGGAACATGAGACTATAAAAAGAAGCAATAAAGGATATTTTAGGGTTGGGTTTGGGTTTTTTAAATACTGGGTAGATAACAATTTGCTGGAATATCCATAAAATGCTAACAAATAATCGTAATAAATAACCCAAATGTGGGTCTCAATTACACTTACATATTTTTTAACAGATGCAAACAGATACTAAGTTATTAGCGACTGGTGTAGACACTGGTTTTAAATGTTTTCTTTCTTGCTTCTGTTTAAAATAATAATAAAGCAGATTATCCTCTTCTCCATACATATTGTAGGTTCACTAGATGCCTATGCCTAGCTCCCAATCCGGTTTCCCAAGACCCCCTCATCCCACACAAAAAGGTACCATACAAAGATAATGTTTGACTTTTATATACTGTTTTGTTACCAGACCTCTTACTAAGCACTGGAACAATGACATTTACTGCCGCTTTTACTTTCTTATTTCCATTGACTTTTTCTTCCCCATCTGGTTACTTACCATGTATTTGTCTGCCTACATTATTAATTTTTCTTTTCCTCTGTAAATCCCACATTTCCAATTTTCTGTCTCCCAATAGTTTACCTCCCAAGTCCTATACATTCATCTTCATTCCATTTAATCACCACTCCCTTTACACATTATCTAAGCTCATCTAAAAATTTTCTACTTCTACTCTGTCTTCCCCATTGACCATTCATTTTATAGTGTCCCTGTCATGTCTTCCTTTTCCCAAATCACTGCCAAATTGTTTTGTGCTTTTCTCCCAAAGCTCCCCTGCTATGAACAGGAAGTTTAACCAAAGTCTTCTCTCAGGCTGCTATTTTGTTCATGTTCTCCATTTCTTTCCTATTTTCTAGCAATTGCCTCAGTCTGTATCTTTTCTGCTTTCTTCCAGTTCATTTCCGACTTCTACATGCCACCGTTCTACTTTCCTCCATCCTTTTCTACTAACAGTCTTCTCATCCTGTTCAGTTCCCATGAATTCTCAGGCCTATCTTCTTTCTTTTTTTTCCTCTAATGCTTGTTTGTGTTCCAAGAGACCCTTTGCACTTGACCTGTCCTCAAAGTTTTCCTCTCCTACTCTACCCTTTCAGTCAATTTTCCCCTTATTACGCATTCTCCTCTAGTGCAAATTTTGTTCCTTTTGTCCATCAATCAAAATTTCATGCCTCAGTTCCTTATTCTGCTGCAAATATTTTTTTTTCCCTTCTAGCCTTTCTCCAAATGAGTCTGTTATCGTGCTCTCCCTGTCCCTTAGCAAAATGAACTTATGCTTTCTAAGCCCTTTCCCACCGACTTTTCCTTCTCACCTTTTCCCAGTTCTCCACCTCTTCTGTAGGCTTATATTAACAGCGCAGTTAAGTGTAATGCTAAGTGGCTTCCGACTATGCTTTCCTGATGTAAGAAAAAGAGCCACTCAGCTACCATGCACATAAAAGCTTCCAGGGCCAGCTGGCTTTTTCCCTCCCAGAAAGGACAAGGCAGGAAATGGAGTTGTTGAGCAGATCCAGGAATAGAGAAAGCAAGCAACTGCAGCTCAGCGCACTGACTGCATAGTCCTGTATGTAGTTGTAAGGCTACTGAGGGAGAATGAGAAAGAAATTATATTTTAACTTTGCCCATACCAAAAACCTAGTGTGTGCATTTTGCTGCCTAAGTACTAGGGGAACGCTGCCCTGCAGCTGCCCTCCACATTAATAAAAATTGCTTAGATAAAGCTTCAGTCATTTGCCTGAAAACCTCACCTAAATTGTTTTCTGTGTTGGTTTGAAACTTGTTTAATCTATTTTTCAACAAGCAAAATCAGTGTAATAATCTCAGCAAATGATAGTCCTGGATTCGTTCTTGCAGTATTTGTGTTTGAAAGATAGCTATCTGAAGGACTTCAACATTGAAAAGGAACTTTTGGTGGTTCTGTGAAGCTAGTGCGCACGGTTCCATTTCTGATGTATAAATCTTGGACAAAAGCATGTGAAAATGTGTGATGGTATTTCTAATGAGATCAAAAACTTTATTGGAAAAGGCCATTATCAAGGCTGTAAAGTCAAGCATTCCAAAATTAGGAAATGGTAGAATTAAGGTTGTCTTCCGCACCTTTGTTCAACCGTCTTTGTGAATGCATCATGATATAATCTTTAATTATATGATTAGATACTGTATTTTTCACAGTACCCTGTCTCATTCAGTGCAGGGGACAAGGATGTAGTTGAATAAAGGGATATCTATCCAATATTTTCTTTATCTTCAGTGCTCAATGTGTGTTCTCATGCTTCATATAATACCTAGTTTATATATAATACTTTCCTCGTTAGACATCATGCTTTACAGAAGAGGTGTGAATGATTATCTCAATTTCTTTCATATGTTAAATCTTAATTTCGAGTGTTTTGCTTCACCATTTGAATGATGTCCTGGGTAACCATTTCCTCGGGTTTTATTTTTAACAAGTAAACTACAAAGTCAGAAGTTTCACTGTGAGATGGCATCTGACAACCTTATGGCCTTGAATCTTTAGATTCACAGTGATAAAGCTAACAAAGTAACTGATAAACTGTAATACCTTACTATGAACAGTGTGGTCTAAGGAATGACCATTTTGCCATGGGGGTTTTACAGACGCTTTTGGAGATAAATAAAGGTAATCTTGGGATACATTTCACGCTCTTGGGCACAGAATCTCCCTTTCATTTGTCTTGCAGCCTGTATCACTTTTAACAGTGTCTCCATCAAGCTTTCTTATTCTTGTTTCTTTCTCATCTCTGGCCTTTGTAACAGTCATAGTATCCATTTCCAAATTTTATAATCTCTTTCTTGCCTCTTTTTTGTTTCACCTTTCAATACAAGTTTCTATTTATATCTAGTCATAATTCCAGCCTCTAATTTTAACTTCTTACACCTAATGTCCTTGTTAATCAAGATCCAAACGCCTCCAGATATTGGCTCAAAATACTTTATCCATATGCTACATATCCAGTTACTTGTCAAGATTTCTACCTCTAAGAGACTTCGGATGACCTGACCTGACTTTCTTGCCCTGTCTGTGTTCTGTCCCCCATCTTTCCTTCTATTCTCAACCACTGGGTCTTGTTCTTTTCTAGTCAGTCCAAATCACTTGGTCCCCCAATTTCAGTCTCAGTTACTGTCAGCCAACCTTTTCGTATTACTAGCTCTCTTTCAGTGTCTTCCAGTGTCCTGGTTTCTGTGTTTCTATCTATGTGTTTAACCAGTCTCAGTCACCCCCCCAGTCACATTTTCTGTCTTTATTTCCAATTCCAACTGCATCAGACTTTTTGTCCTAATTTCTCTAAATCTTAAGTTTTAGATGAGTTTATGTTTGTAGACTTAGAGGAGATTACTGTTGGCTGCTAATCATAGATAGGACACATGTTTCAGTTCAAGACTACTCTCAAATTAACTAATGATTTTTTAAAAATAGTTTTCAATATCCTCAAACGGCAGGACATCTATTTCTTTTCTGGGGACATGAGTTCTCTTTGCAGCACATTTAACTAAAATGTCTTCTCTTTAGTCTTTCCTTCGTTTATTTTGCCCATGATATTGACTGTGGTGACCAGCATCAAGTCCATTTCTTTTATTCATTATCCTTCTGTAGAGACCCTTGAATAATTGCATTTTTCTACCAGAGCTTCTATCTCCTATCTTTGCATTTCTGTCTGTTCCTCCCCGTGTCCCCCTTCCTCTTAATGAAAAGTAATTCCATTTGTTCCCATAGCTCCTCAAAGATGAGGTCATCCATCTGTATAATGCCATGTAAAATGATGGCCATATATTCCTTACAGTATTAATTGATTAAATCCAGGAAAAGAAAAGCACCTGATTCTTTATACATTTTACAAAGTTTTTTTCTTGCCTTTTTTCTCATTAAAACATCTTAGAAATGTTAAATATATATATATCAGCATGTAAATTCTGCATTTTTATTCAATTGACTCTTGCTCATCAGTTATTCCATTTTTATTGCCGCTTAGTAAGTACTATGGATTTGTTGTTACTCATTTATTATTGCATGGGACTTCTAGCAGAAAGGTGCTTGTGATTAGTCAGGATTCTCAAATGGATTTTTCAGGTCATTTTCAGAATGAAAATGTATTTTCACTTTCCCATGTGACATTCCTTCTTCTCTGCTGACCCCTTTCAATACTGTTTCAGCTTTCCTTGTATTTCTACTTTCCCATTTTCCTTACCTCTTTGTTTGAACCTCCCCCCTTGCCAAATATTGCTTTTGAATATCCCAAATCTTCCTTATTACGCCACTTCTTTGACCTGCAAGACAATGTGTGTGTATGATCTGGAGCTATGTGTCTGCTGGTGGACCAGGTGGCTGACTAGGAGCTACATGCATTCGGAGGGATCAGTGACAAGCTAGGAGATATGCGTTTTCGGCTGGACATCTTGTTGCTGCCTCTTGGCAGCTGGGCAAATCAAACAGTACATGATGCTTCTCAGCAGCTGATGGGCCAAACAAATGGTTTTTCAAGCTGCAAGAGACCCACGGCCCACCTGTTGTGCAGGCCTGCTATAAAGGTTGAACATTTCAGCAGGGAAAAGAAGTCAGGAGCTGGAAACAAAGCTGTCAGAAGCCTGGAAGGCAATGAGGGTTTTTTTTTCTGGATATATTGAATAACTGCCCAAGGAAACATCTGCTACTTAGCTAGGCTGTTTATGGAAACAAACAGCTGACTATTCTAGACCCACAGAAATATAAAAAAGGTTCTGAGAAGCAGCAACGACAAAACAGCGGACTGCTTTTTTTTTTTTGGAGATGATCATTTCCGTGATTTTTAGGCCACTTGGCCTTTTATTCCATTAGGCCAGATTTAAAACCAAAACTAAAACCAAAACAAAACCCCCACCCTAATATTATCCATTTAATTTGTCAAGAAAAAGCCTTTTTTCAGCCTAGGAGTCATCAAACAGTAAGGTCTGTCTACGTTTGTGAAATACTGTGTCTTCTGAGAGTGTGACTTTTAGCCACCTGACAGATAGATTTTGCATTTTTCTTTTTTCCTCTTTGATTATCAGGTTTCTTCCTTAATTTTACCATTTTTAAGATTTCTGAAGTTCAGTAAGACAACTGGTTTCAGTCTCTACAGCTTTGGTTGGCTGCAGACATAAGACAGGACTGTCTCTGTAATGTGACTGCCCTCCTTAGGGTTACTCTAGCACCTCTAGGTAAGAGTAGTGATCTGAGCTACCAGAAAAATGCGAAAAAGACAACAGAATGAAGCAAAGCTGTTGTAGCGACCCACTAGGGAGTCATGTCTGCTGTCTTGTTATTGATCCTTCTCTGCGTGCCAGAGTTTGTCAAACAAATTGATGCATTGGCGTAAACGTATGCATGTGCACTGTTCAATTTTAGAAGCTGAAGGTTAGTCTGTTTTCTGCACTGCTCTTCTCTTTTGTCTTTCTTATGCTCAAAAAAAATACATATTTTCAGATCTAGTGGTGGCACTAAAGGGGGGAAACTGTTAGAAGTTTGGTATCTAACCCTCAGTGACATTTAGTGGAGCTGCTTTACTAACTCCCTTTGGTTAGTCCACCCCATTCTGTTTTATTTTTGTTCAGTCTTCCTAAAATATTTGCTGGTTAAACATTGTTCCTATTTGCAGTAACATATAATGCTTCATTTTCCTTCTGATTAGTGCCTTAAACTTCAGCTGCTTTTTGACTGCAGTGTGTAACGCCTTGTGTTAATGTCAGGGTCATGCACTTATTATTCATCTGTACAGTGCTATGCACTTCAATGAAATTATATACATAATAATAAATAACAGCATTAATCTGTGTGCACCACCTTGAATTTCATTACTGTTGCGGAAGGTATATCTCTGAAAATAGGTTCTCTAATTTTTATACGTTTTAGAAAGAGCTGGGCTCTCTCCCTGGGCACTAATTTAAATATTTTATTTTTTTTACCCTAAAAAGAATAAGCCTTACTAGCATTACCAGCTCACAAATTTTAAAGACATTTGTTTTATGGATTTTTTCGGGTTGTCAGACAATCTGGTGCAGTTCAGATTTTAAACTGAGATTGTACATTAGACATTTGTGACGTCTCTTGCTAGTTTGTCTGTCTTTTACGGTTGAAATCTGAATACTCAATGAGGAAACCTGGAATAAAGGTTTATTTTGCTTCATATTTCCTTGACCATGAATAAGTACTGAAATTAGCTTACAGTGCATGGAAACCAAACAGTAATAAGTATGTTCCCTATCCCTCTGCCCAGGAGTCCAGCACTTTGGCAGGTTTTCAACCCAAGCTAATCAATTAAAGACAACATTGATTAACTTAAACAGAAGGTGGTATTGATTGCAGGCAGTAACCTATAAATAGACAATTGTTTCATAGTGTTCATAGGTCATTGTTAGCTACACCTTTAAACTTTAAGGTGCGTAATCCTGTTATCTATCGCCCAAAAAAACAAAGGAAGGGCACAGAGTTAATAAACAGTTACAAATATGTTGCAGAACATGCTTATGGAGCCTCCTCATCCAATACTTACACGCTTACATAAACTTTTTCACATTTTCTTTGAAATTACTATCTATTGCAATTTACATCTCATTTTATAGCTGTATATATACGAAGCTGCTGGAAATCAAATATGTTCATGGCTTTTCTACTGAGATAAATGATTAATCAATCAGAGGCTTTCTTCCAACATGGTACTTTAGTGCACTTTTAAAGCAACTATGTGTAAAATTAATGACTAAGCATGAACAGAGTCAAGTGGGAAAATTCAGGACAATAAGAATATTAAATAAAACACTTTGTGCACCAAAGAGGCTGTTAAGACTTTATGTAGAATTGTTTTGACTTGTTTTATTTTTGTTCATCTCTTGCTCCCTCCCTCCTCCACGTTCATATTATTCAAAGAGGGAAGGAGAGGATGAATTAATTCTCACCTAGCAGACTTCAGAGGTCAAACCAGTTGTCTTGCTGCCTGGGAAAAGTGGGCACTGCAAGCCACCATCCTGCCTATTCAGGTTTCCCATAAGTACTCTGTTCCCTTCATATTCTCCCTCGGAAGGTAACCTGAACATGCCAGTAGAACACACCTTTCCAGCATAGTCTCCTCCGCTGAAAAACAAATCACTTTTTCACTTCTAGGGAAAGAACTAAAAGACTTTCTTTTTTAAACCAGGATGAAAATTTGATAAAAACAACAACAGCTTCATTTCAGTGAAATGGTGTTTCTATAGCCTACCATGAAACAGATATAAACAAAGTGGATTTTTAGTTCGTTCACAATTGAACTATAATCCTGTGCCTCTCCAGGTTGGTTGGGGAGCCAGATTTGCTGACTGTAAGCTGTGTATTGATGTTTGCCTCTACACTGTGTAGAGAGCTGTCCCTTTTTCTCTTGCTTTTTTTTTTTTTCCCCTCGGCCACGTTTACTACTTCTTAGACAAGTGTTGGAAAGTGGCATCATGTCAGCTGTAATGTGTGTCATAAAGAAGGTTGTTTCTTGACGTTTGGTTTTTAAACTACTACAGGGATTAAAAAATGCCTGCTGTTTGTGTATCATCCCCTTATAAAGGAACTTCATCCGTCAATGTTAGTGTCGCATTCTTCTATGAAATCATTAAAACTTCACTGTCAACAGGCCTCAAAATATTTAATGGTTTGAGATTTCTCTAATAGTTGCTCTTCCCTTGTTGTGACTTGTCATGTGAAGCATGAGTGAGACCACTCTTATGCCAAAGTAACAGTAATAATTTTCAGTTCTGCTAAAAGTACTCTGCTTTAGAGAACTACTAGTACAAACTACTAGTTTGTAAGTTATTTTATCCACTTAAGACACATAGGAGGAAATCTATTGGACAAGGAGATCCATGTTTCCTTCCTGAAAGGTACTGCAGCTTGGGTAGGTAAAAAGAAGCATCAAATCCAGATTAGATTTCAGATCTTGAATTTCAAATTCAGCCATTTCAAACATTAAATATGAACAGTGGCCATCCTGTTTTTGACTGTCAGCCACCACCTGCATCGAAAGAAGAAGAAAAGAAAATTTCTTAGCAAGCCATGTGAGCTAATCTACCAAGGAAGGTCATCATCAATTTCCCATCTCATTGTGGCAGGTCTGAAACTCTGAAAAGAGATTTTCAGAGAGAAGTTAAGATAGTCTTATCTTAATATTAACCCTTACACTACTTAAAAAGTGATTCGGTTGTTCGCAAGTTAATGGCTGTCTGAGACATCTGTGTAGGGTTAATCATGCCTGTGGAAGATTCAGGCCTTTCTGGAGCAGCAGCTGGAAGCCACGCAGGATATGGAAGGCTGACTTAAATCAAACCAGATGTTGAATCAAGCCCAGTTTGCTCATTTAGAACACCTTTGAAAAGATTACATTTTTGACTTGGCTTATGTTAAATGGAAATTTATAGCTTGTTATTTATTTTCTATATTAACTATAACTTGTTATTTATTTTCAAAAAAAAAGGAATTTATTACTATATTAATTCCAAAAGGAAGGCCTATGTCACCCTTCTTATAGCATTTTTAGTGGAAACACACAAACATTCATGGCATAGTTTCTCTAGATCCTGCTCTGCTGTTATCTGTGGACTAGCTTGTGTTTTACGTAGCATTTGACTGAGATATGAAAATCTGAGATGTGGAAACAAGTTGTGGTTGGTTTGTGGGTTTTTTTAAAAGAAGCCCAAACTCACTGACTTTGAAAGATCTGGTATTTTTTACCATATGTCTCAGATAGCAGCCCTTTGGCCAAGTAGAGAGCTGACCTGGATGTGCCAGCCTGGAACTATGTTAATATGTCTTAGAGTATTCTTGTACTTTGTTCTTAGAAACATCTTTGCCTTCTATCTCTACATTGAGTATTAAAATCTTTCCATAGCTACTTCCTTTTTCTTCAGTTTAAAAAAAAAATAAAAAAATTCAATATCACCGTGAAGCTTGCAAGAGTAATCATATGAAGAAATAACTAAAGAAGTAAAGCTGAGGGGAGACCTCATCACTCCCTACAACTACTTGAAAGGCCATTGTAGAGAGGTTGGTGCTGGTCTCTTCTCACAGGTAATTAGCGATAGAACAAGAGGGAAAGGCTTCAAGCTGCAACAGGGAAGGTTTAGGCTGGACATTAGGAAAAAATTCTTCACAGAAAGAGTGGTCAGACACTGGAATAGGCTGCCCAGGGAGGTGGTGGAGTCACCATCCCTGAATGTGTTTAAGAGTCGTTTAGATGTGGTGTTAAGGGATATGGTGTAAGGGAGAACTTTGTAGAGTGGAGTTGATGGTTGGACTCGATGATCCCAAGGGTCTTTTACAACCTAAATGATTCTATGATTCTATGGTCTTTAGCAGATGTTCAACAGAATTCATTTATTAGGAGTGTATAATTCTTCTCAATTTCTAATGTAAATATGTATTTTGAAACAGAGAACAAAATCAGGCATCAAGCTGAAGAAAAGCAAGTTTGTGCGTCATAGTTCTGAGAAACTGCTAAAGGACAGATTATCCATGAGAAAACACTAGTTTTTTAAATCTACCAAAATTACCTATTCCAAAAGTAGTCTGTTAAATTGCTGTTATTCATTTTCAGAGGATACTTCATATATTATAATGTTTCTGCATGAATGTAATTTTTAGTAAACAGATATTTAGTTAGTTATTTATTTATTTACTTACTTAATGTTACTAATTCTAGTTTTGCAGCCTTGTGGTCTGTCTTAGATAAATTGTTTTGAGCTGCGTCAGAGTAACTGGAAAGCTAGTAGAAATGTTATCATTGTAATATCGGAACAACTTTGCAATCTTTAATGGATTTCATCTTCACATCAGAAGATACTCCCGTGATGCAGAACAAAGCAATTTTCCTTATATCATAGAGGGGCTAAGGAGCTTGATAATGCTTAAGTCGGAAATCTGTAGTAGATCAGGGGCTGAACTTAAATCTTGAAGAGCTAAAGTTTTCATTCTGCCCTTCGTGTTTTTGCCCTCCCTTCTATATATTCCTTCATGGTCTCTCATTGTATAGACACATGCAAAACTAGATGGAATTTGCTCACTTCAATATTGGCAGTAGGATTTAAGTCACAAAACTTCATGCTAAAAGAATACATGTAACACATCATCTGTGCTTGCTCTGCACTTGCTCAGGCTGATGGCTAACCTCTGTGAATATCAGGGTAATGGCAAAGTGCACCCGGTGTAAGTCTTTTAAAGTCTTTTCTTCGTGAGACGCAGCTTTGAAAATACAACATACGTTGCCTAGCATTATCTGATTATTACTTCATTTGATATGATTACCCCTCACATATCAAGCTGGCTCTATGTGTTCAGCTTCTGTAAAAAAGACCTGGCATAAACTTTAGATTCTGTTAAGGTTAAAATACCTTGCATAATGACATTTAAACGGCTTGAAGCTAAAGTAATGAGGAACGGGTTATTGAATTTATGTAGGTTCTGCCAACTAACTAACCCCAAAGCTCCACTGAATGTCTTTCTTCAGCTTCCTGGTATGCAGACGGGCTCAATACCTGCTGTATTTTTCTGCTCATGGAAGTGAGCGTCAGCTTTCTGTACTTCAGGAGCTGAAGACTAAGCATGCATGCATTACTACATGCTTTCTTTTCGATGTTTTGGTCAAAAACACAAATGAGATGTAACATTTAATTAAACCTGAGTCATCAACTGCAAATCTGTCCCCAAATATGGTATGGTAACAGCAAGAGGTAAAGGAATTTCCAGTCATTTACGTGGAAGAGTATTCAATGCATTTTTTCTATGAGGTGATCCCATTTTACACCGGCAGTGGTGCAATAGTATTCATTAAATCTTTTGATATGACCATCCCTACCTATATCCCCTACCATATTCTTGAAATTACTGCCTCCATTCATGACCAAGATAAACAAAAATTAGTAAAGGAATATAGCCAAATACTGTCATTTCCCTTAAAGCTTTACACAAATATTTTTTTGGCATGAGATGGTGACTTGGAGATGATAGTGACTGTGCTGATAAATGACTTCTTTGATTTATGTGGGAAGTTATATGTGTTCATCAACATTCCTGTTCATTCCTGATCACATTCCTGATTCAGGTATCATTCCTGATCTCAGGTCTTGCTGTCAGACTCACTTATAAATCCAGATTTCAAGCCTGAAGGATCGTAGTAAGTTATTCTTGTGAACATTGCATAAGGGTCTTCTTAACTGTGGAGAACAACAGGGAAAAAAACTACGAGGATGCTTATTTGGAAGCATCACTCCAACCTGAAGCATTTTGATAAGGAGTAACGCACAAGGTGAAGGGTAAGGCAAAACCTTTCAAGTTCTGTGTTTCCAGTAAAAAGGGAAGAGCCAGTGAAGGAATTAAAAAGGAGTGACAATTCAAAGAAGCAGACTAGGAAAATATTTTTGCCATATGAATTTGTTTATACAACTCAGACAGAAGTAAGCTTTAGTAGGTGAGATAGGAGGAGAATTTGCACAGGAATTTACAGCTAGAGAGAGGGATAGGAAGATGGGGGGGCAGAGACTTTTTATGAGAAGAAATGTAGACACTATATTGTAATGAAGAGCCAGAAGTAACAAACAAACAAACAGGATACCTTGATTTTTAACTTCGCTGACTGACAAGATGAAAAGAGCGGTTCGCAGTGACTGAGTAGTAGTAGTGGGGAAGAGGAGGAGGAATCTGAAGGGATGAATGATTTACAGCTCTGTTTTCCCAACCTGAGGTTGTCACAGCAGCTAAACATTCAGACGGAGAATCAGAAAAGCAGGGTGAGGTTTTAGTTTGGACAAAAGGGGATAGACCTGGAGTACAAAGGGCTGTGTCAATTGTCAACGTGGATATGGCAGCTGAATTTCTGTTTTTGGATTAGACTACTCGGATACGATGCACAGAGAGGGAGACAATGGGAGGAAGCTCGCAGCCCTGAGAAACTAAAACAGAAAGTTGAGGGAGAAGCCAAAAAGATCAAACTGAGAAAGAAATTAGCCATGTGGACAGAGAATAAGAAGATCCTAACAAAAGCAGAACAGTATTTGAATACCAAAAACCTTTTATCAAAGGCTAGTCCAGAAAAATCTAAGAGGTAGGGTATGGGGTGCTAGTTCTAAGATTTGGCTAGAAAGAAATCTTTAGGGAGAGACACAACTAATAAAAATTGAAAAAAAAAAAGCTGACTAGCAACAGAATTGATGGTCAAAGAAGCAGGTACTTACCGGTATTTTGCAAGTGTTATGGTCATTTAACCATGTGTTTAACTGACACGTGCTTACACATTAGGACCATGGAAATATTGTATCCATGTGGTTAAAGAATAAATGGCTATTCAAAGGATAGGAAAGTTTCATAGGTTTTAACTTTAAGTTATAAAGTCCTTCATTACATTTTCTTTTATCAGCAGTTTCCCTGAAGACAGGCTTCCGTTTATACAGAATTATTACAATGCGAGTTCTAGAAATTTTCTTGGATATTTTTGCTAAACTTCTGTGGCAATTGCAATTGAGAATTTTCTTAATGGCAGTAATCATCTATAAAAAAACATCAAGCTAGGCATGGACACATTTTCTCTCCCCTTGCTTTATTTAAAGGGAAAATCTGAATTTCTGTCAGGTGCTGTACATTTGTCACCTAACCGAAAGAAGAAATAAATTAAATCAAATCGTTGCACTTTAATATCTGATTCCAGATAGAACGTGTGTACACAGCAAAACTTTTGAAGGGAGGCGCCTTCAGTTGGAACTCGGTGAACAGCTGGTAGGCCTGTCACCTACAGGGAGAAAAAAGGAGTTTAGTATTTTTGATGGGGCCACGTAATGTGACGTTACCTTTAAGTCTGCAACAAGCTAAGAAATTTAAAGTGCAGGTGAGCACCTGCACAAAACCAGCCTGTTTTTGTGAAGAGTAGCAGCTAGTGATTTTTACTACTTGTAGAAAACCAGGTTTGGACTGGTGTTAAGTGTTAAGAACGAGAGCAACTGAAAATCTACCTCTGTATACTTTGTCAAATGCATTCGTGTGTATTCACGTTATGGAAAAAGAAAACTTCTTTTATGTTATCAGATTTGGAGAGGATATCATAAACTCTTTTGATAGAGCAATCTTCTGCTGTAGTAGCTTAAATTACAGAATAAACATATACCTCGTGTATTGCATATCATAAAATATGATTTAAATGAACAATATTGAAATGAAAGTTTCAATTTAGGAACTTGAGTGTATTGTTGTGAAAAGCCTAGTCAGTTATATTTATAGCTTCATATTTTCACGGGAAGAAAACAGTCTAGAAACCTAGGGATCCCTCATGCTTTGAGCAAGTGCAGTAGGTTTTAGATAACAGGATCAGGCCCACAATTTCCTTTTCTTAAAACCTACAATAAAAAATAAAAATAAATGCAGGCACCATACAAACTACAAAGGTGAAAAAATGCTGTATCTTGCATTTTTCTACCTCCTGTGGCTAGGGACAGAATGCAGACATGCCACAATAATGTTTTTTATTTCTACTGTTCAAACCATATTAATGAGAACATCATTTTGGAGAACTAATTATTTCTATTTGTCTTGTGTCACACTTTCTAATTCCCCTATATTAGCACAGCCAAAGCAAATTAATTGCTTTTCCAGCAGTTGAACCTTGTCCAAGAATGAGCTCACATTCCCTTCCAGTTTTGCAGTTTCTAGGAGTGCATTGTGTCAAAAATTTCTCTTGATACTAAACATAGCCCAGAGAATATCTTTACAGATTTCTGTTGCTGCTCACTTGATGAAATTTATAAGTTTAAGTGACCCACTAGGAAAGATAAAGTTCTTAGCTGCAAGATTATACATCAAAACAGTTAAAGTGAAATTAAAATTAAATGAATGAATCTCACTGAAGCAAAAAAAGCAGTAATTAATGGTTCCCTTAATTGTCTTCATAAAATATTTGCATGGGTCTAATTTGCATAATTTGCATGTATTAATTAATCTTTCAAAGGAATTTTGTGCTGAGAGAAGCCAAAAAATCTCTTTGTTTTATTTAACATCTAATGAAATATTTATCTTCGTTAATGAACTTCTCATCTTCATTAAAATAAAAATTGCACAAGTTTGTATGTTTTAAATGTTTTTATAATTGAAGTATACAAAAAAATCTCTTCAGACCTACAATATCTGAAAAACAAACACATTATTGAACATTCTGTGTCATTTTGACTACAGCAACATTTGAATTTTGAGAAACCCTTTACCAAAAGTTTTCAACCGGTTTTAAATTACTTCAAGTTCATGTTAATTGATGATTTTTATTTTTTATTTAATTTTGCAAGTAGGGATGAGAAGGTAAACATTTTCATATTTTGTATTGTTGTCAACCTGTGATTCGTAACAGCTTTCATGGAACAGATGCTATGCAGAGAGAAAGAGCCTAACATTGCAGGTTAAAATTTAAAATACTGCAGGAGTTTATACAGTATATGGGGTTAGTTTATACTCTACTAGACCGACAGTTGAGGGAAAACCAGTTTGTGAGTTACTGCCTGACATTTAATGACTGAACCCGGAGTAAGACTGATGACAGTAACAGTTATAAAGGACGGTAGTGGCAGAGGACCCAGTTAAATGACAGGTTGCGGTGATCAGCAACTTCGAGACAGTATCCAAAATAGCTAGACATACAGAATGAGAATATGTAGTGCAAAAAAAAATAAAAATAAAAAATCAATATTAAAGTTTGCTGCAAAATTTGAATATGGAAGTGTGAGGAGATGAAAAGAAATAAAGTACTTTGCGGAAAGCTATTTCTGTAAAACGAATAGGTGTAAGAGGACAATGATTAGTTTTTCAGGGACAAAGGTGAAGGCTATTACTTAAAAAGGGGACCACCTAGAATCCCAAGGTAATGTATCAGCTACTTAATATTGTTGGAAATAGTGTCTGTGGAGGAAGAATAGCAAAGTATAGTTAAAATAAAATAGCTTCTATACAGAATGTTAACACCGTGCATAGTGAGATTTGTGAAATGGAGTTTCATTTTTTTCAAGGATAAGTACAATATGATTGGAATAATAAAAGTATACTTGAAATAGGGAAATGACTGGGGATTTAGAATACAAAGAAACTATATTTGCACAATGAAACAGCACGATGGGATTTGTATTCATTTTCAATACGCTTGCATATGCTTAAATCCTTGCACAAGGAGTTTATAAACACATTAATGTGTTTGAATTCATTTTAGACATGCAATACCTTAGAAAGCCAGCCCTGCAGAGACAGAAAAGTAGGAACTGTTTAAGAGTGCTTTAACATACAACACTCATTGTATAAAAGAAACAGGAGATTTAAGCTATCGAGATTGTATACAGTCATATATTGTGTACTACATTATCCTATAATTTTTTCAGCTGATAAGATATAGTGGAACTTTGCTGATACCATAATGGCAGTGTAGATATTGATGTGTATTATGAAGGTGTGGAACTTGCGGAATAGCTGCTGAGGCAACGTAATTATCCATAAAATACCCAAACAATATCAGTGGGAGGGATATGTTTCACTTCACACATTTGTGGGGTAGATGTCTTTATCTGAGCTATTTGGCAGGACTCCTATTAAAGTCAATAAAGAGTAATAGACACATCTCTGCCTTTGAAGAAAACGAATAATACCTTCCAAGTTTCTTCATTGATTATAAAGGGAGTCTACAAAACTGGCTTAGATGCAGCTATCTACGGTGCAGGTGCCTGAAGTTACTGTGATGAATCTCATCAGTTGTGCATTTTCCTTTTTGCTCGCCTCAGAATTCCAACATCGCTTGTGACAGTAAACACACTACGAGCAGCTGCATTTCAGTCACTTCTTGTAACTACTGATGTTGGCAATGAGTAATTGCGCATCACTCCTGGAAAAATATCCATGCCTGACAATTCCCTTTCTGCTTGGTGAAATTCTGTAATGTTTCTATACTGTACCGTTCTGAAAGCTGCATAAAACACGGCCCTCAAACGTAGAAAGGATAACTTGAATTCTGCATTAATCCTGAAGCTTGGCAGCATTTATTTCAATTGGATGTGACCATGTGAGGCACAACACATGAAACGAATCTAAAGAAGCATTCCAAAAACTCTGAAATAAATGCAAAAGTGGACGTAAATTAAGAGGTAGATGAAGTATCACAGAACTCTAGAAGGGAAAACAGTATCGTATTACTAATATCGTTACACTATATTACTGTACCTGTATGACTATATCAGTACTGATTTGTTATGGAGAGCTAGTAAATGTTTCTCCATTTAAATGTAGTTGTGCTTGCAAACAAGGCATGGGCTGGAATTAACCTGATGGAGAGTAGAAGTCTACAATGTAGACATCTACATCTGTCCTTGTCACCCTCAACCCTCTCTGGAGGGAGTGGAGAGAAACGTCTACAATACAGTTCATTACTTCATTTCTCCTTTGTCTATGGAAGGAGCATAGCTAGAGTACCCTGCAGTAGACCTCTACAAACAAATTTAGTAAACTCAATCACATTCCAGAAATGCCGAATTCAGTTTCTGGAGGTGAGAAAGTAATATTTTTCATTGCTGTTTTTTTTGTTCTTGTTTATGGATATGATTTTTTTTCCATACCGTATATCAGTTTTATAGCTGGGGTTGTAATTTTACTCCAAGATAGCCTAAGTGCAAAGGATAAATGTAGCATGTAGCATGTGGCACAGTCACAAGAATTATATGCTAAGAGTCACTGTCTTTGCTCATTTCACATTTTGCCGCAAACAAAGAATCAAGTGGGTAATATCCATCTCACAATTAAAATGGTAGCATTTGTTTGGGTTGCTTATATGCTTTAGGTCAGATGTTTTGCTATTGAATGATATGGTAAAGGAATAGCTTATTTTGCATGCTTCAGTGCATTTTCAACCAATGCCTTAAGCCAGAACCAAATCCTTACGCAGTCTTTATCTACTGATTTCTTGGTGGCAGCACCGATGCTTTGGTATCTCACAAGGGTGTTGTGAAAATTAATGTTTGTAAAGCATTCTGGATCTTGGATGAAAAGCACAATAGAAGTTGAGTTATGTTACTAACTTCTGCTTTTATATTTTTCTTTGGTGACTGATCAGAATCCCAGGCATTAAAAAAGTGGCAGAGAGAGGCGATGCAAGATACAGCAATTTACAACTATTATCAGCCAATTATAGTTAGTTTCAAATCTAGAACAGGAAAATAGGTGGAAAATTATTTTACGGGATTTAATAAGAAAATACCTGATAACTATAATTTTGTGTAAAGGCAGCCTGCCTGGATTTTCATATGAGAAGAATTTAATAGAATGACTTACCTCAATTATTCTGTGTTAGATCAAAAGTGGTATATTACTGAGTGGCAGCATTTTGGTGTAATAGGTGACAGTCTCTCTTTTATAATCCTAAACTGACTGTGGGGTCAGAAGTCCTGTTAAAAAGAATGAGAGTTCAAAATTCACTTAATATATTCAAGAGGCAAACAAGCAGTTAAACTTAAAATGTAAACAAAACTGTATGGTGAGATTGTATTAGGCAGGCAGCCCTTTGAATAGTGTTAAGAGTTGAGAAGGCAGACACTTTCCTGAAATATCACTGCAACTCAATTGCTCTATTACTCTTATGTCAGTTTAAAAAAAAAAAAAAGAAAAAAAAAAAGGAAAAAAAGGTACCCTTGCCGTTAATAAAGCTGCATTAATTTAAACTAGCTGAGGGTCTGATGCTTTAATTTTAAAGTGGCCAAAGGTTTTAGGTTTTTTCCTTTCTCTCTTTGCCAATATGATGAAAAAAAATGACAAAACATTTTTATGTCCTTCAGAAATAGGAAATATTTATAGTATTTTATTTTAAGAAAAACAAATTCTCAATATGTCTGTAATATTTGTATGAATGCTTCATTGTAAACCGGCAAAGCAACCAATTACTATGCCAAATCTATTTTAATTCTAAAAATAACTTTTTCTAGCAGTGGTTATTTTTATATTGATGTAATTAAGAACGATAACATAAAACAATTTAGTCTTTGTATAATTCAAGCATTCGGCTTTCCCATGGATTTGATTTGGAACTTGACCCTTCTCTTTTAGTATCTCAAGTTCCTATGAAAGAAAAAAAAGAAAAGAAATAAATCAGCTAAGAGAAGTAAGTATAAAGGAAGTGGAACTAAAATTAACACATTTGGAAGGAATACTTAGCCAGCATCACGTTCCATCTATAGCTAAAATTTGCTGTCAGCGTATATCTATAATAAGTATTCTTCTAGTGAACTGCCAGCTGGCTTGTAAAGAGGAAAATCTACTCTGTAGAACAGACTGCTAGCTTTAAAAAGAAATCTTTAGCTTTTCAGCCCTTCACAGGAAGTATTTTGGTCATTGTAAGGTTCCATAACACCTGAAGGACATCCTGGGAGACAGCAGCATATATAATGATAATGTGGTGTCATTTTGGTTTTCCTAGTTGAGAAACACAAAGTGTGTATCAGTAATGGTAAAAGGAACATTTTTTCTATTATATTCTTGTCAGCCTTATTTTTTAAAAGTGATGCAGCCTCTAATAGCTTAGGAAAAGCAGCAATAGCATAATAGTGTGTTTTGTCATGGACGTTAGAAAGGATGGATCACAAAGTGCTACAGCTGGCCTTGGAAACAAAGTGTTAGGAAATCAGGACCCAAAAATTCACAGTGCTGTTTATGTGCATGAAATTAGAGTAGAGATTGTTAAAAATATACAATGCTGTGTTAGATAATTCAAGTTTTGACTTGTTTATTTAGATGCTTAGTTGATTCTGCAGATTTCGCCTGTGACAAACTGTTGGTGCAACCCTTGCATTAAAAGACATGTATTTTTCATGATATTGTTTCATACTGCAATATGCTGGCTACAAGTCCTTTCAAGTAATCAAGCTATATTGAATACAAACATAAAATAAAAAGCAGCAATAATTTGCTCTCATTTTTAGCTTTACACTCTGACTCGAAGATATACACTCATAGCCATTGAAGAGAGCACAGTATGTTTGCACATTGATGAATTGAACATAAAAATATTGTGGTTGGATCAGACTCCTTGGCTTCACTGGAAATACTGGAAGCGTCATAAAAGTGGTATAATTGACTGGAGGATCAGTTCCATTTTCAACCTTATCATCAAATTTGTTATGACAATCACAGTTACTATTGCAGCAGTAACTGTGCCATCCTAAGCAATCTGGTTCCCAATGCTAAAATATTGAAATGCTAAAACACTATTGAAACTTGCAAAAATTGGTTCTATTACAGTTCCAAATGGGCAATAGTTCCAGAGCTTGATCTTAAACATTCAGTCCACAAAAAAGTCCTAGTTTTTGGGATTAACAACTGAGGTTTCCCTGTAGGTTTTTGTATTCTTGCAAGACCCGTGAGTCTCTTAGATCTTCCAGCTAAAATTAACTTTATAGGCAAGCTTATTTTACCAGACCAGGTATTCAGTAAATACATTCAGCGTACACTCAGTTCTTGCCTCTCTTCCTACGAAAATGGCATAGCATTAGGAACAGGACTAGATGGGCTTTAAAATCTGCATTGTATCACAAGTACCATCCTAAAAGACCATTTTAATACATCTCTCGTCTTCGAAGGCTACACCAGAACTGAGTTCCTGCAATAGAAAACAGAGCTGTTTTGTCTCTCTTTTTACTACTTAATGCATACGCAAGGAATGATCGGTTGCTATTCTGTGATAAGCCTGTCAATTAATTTTATTTTCATGTTGTGGACGCTATTCCTTGTATTACAGTAGTAGTCTGTTCGGAAATTATTCCAGTTTAAATTCACCTTGAGGATGGGTAACCAATATCCTAAGCACTGTTCCAAGAGAGGTCCTGCAAGTGTCTTGTACAACGCCATTAGTATATTGCTACTGAGAATAAACAGTGTAAGTGGGAAGCTGGGGGCGGGGGGGAGAAAAAACAACCACGAAGTAACATTTTTCATTTCCGCTGTCTTGACATAATCACGCTTCCAAGCAAGAAGACTTTACACTTCAGATGTTTTGCACAGTTCATTTCTTCTGACTCCAAGGTAGTCACTGGATCCCAGAGTCACGGGATAAGACTGCTCTGTGGTTTAATTTAGCCATTCTCTTTTCTCTTGCTTACTTTTTGATGATGGACCATGGTGCTAAGTTCTCTCTGGGAAAGCATGCTGCTTCCATATGGTCTGGGATTTCTGTAGTGGGGTGCATCCAGGACACAGTCTGTCATGACATGCTGTTTTTTCTAAGGAATCTCTATTGGCAAAGGCACAGAGTGGTGCCAAACTCAAACCACCTGGCCCTAAGGCTAATTGAGTTTTTCCTGGGAGGGTAGAATAATAATTTTGAAGTACCTATCTGAAATTATGTTACCACTGAGAGGGAATGGGAAAGGTTGGCTTGTCACCGCAGTACTTAAATACAACTATGAAGATATGCCCAAGATGGAAGTTTACAGTCAGTCAGGGAAACGAGCTTGAATTATGAATTGAAAAACAATCTACCTGGGTCAGCATTAGCACTTGTCACAGAAAGGAAGTTTCCTTGTAATTTAAAATTATAGTATTTTTCATTCCTTATAGGAACAAAAGCATTTTGCTTATATACTGCTCAATAGCTAACTACTGGGTTAAACCTCATATACATCTTTCAGCTGAAGTCTTCCTCAGATTTAACATGAGCTGGTTTGGTTTTTTTTCAGTTTTGTAGTTGTGCCGCTCATGCTAAGCCCCGGGAACGTCATTAAGGTCTATTCGCATTTCTGTGTGGTAGTAAGGATTATGTGTGACTTCAGTTCGTTGCTCATTTCTTAGGGCATGACTTCTGGTTTGGTTTCTGTCACCTTGACTCTTGTTCTGGAGCTGACTGCTTGGTGCCATTGTCTTCCATAAGCTTGCTTTCATACATAATACCTAAAAGCAGCAAGCTTATATTACATATGTTTTGACATCCATGCATCCTTAATAGATTTTCCATAAGCTTGCCACCGTGCAATCCGTCTATTTTACAGCCTCATTCCTTCCTGTTCTGCATGTGACTGTTTCTTTGTGTTCTGCATTGGGCTGTTACTCTGTTTTAGCATGCAGAGGAGAACAAGGGTGGCTGGGTATTAAAGAAAAATGTGGTGTTAATGTGATATTGATATTAGAATAGGATTCCACACAACGCAGAATTGATGTATGCGGGCTAACGTAAGTAGTAAAGCTAAATGCTTTCTTTAAATGGCCTTTATTTTCCAGTAACCTTGGCAGCATTTGAAATGACATCTCAGTAACTGAGATTAAGGAAAAGCCAGATCATACTCTTGTATTAATTGTGGGGTTTAAGTCTAATCTGAAAACAACAAAACACTAGGCTGCCTTTCAGTTCTTGGGGTACTACATCAAATGCGAGTTATTTGTTTAGAAAAGAAGGAGCTTGTAGAGAAGAGCGAGGTAGGTTTGTGATTCTGTGAATCAGAAGAGATGCTCTGTGTAGGAGTAGGTATTAGGTAAGTCTTTTCCTGCATTTTAAAAGTAGTCTGGGCTAAAGCTCTAGGAAAGATAATACTGTAGAGAGCTCATCTTCATAAATGGTTTGTATATGCTGAAGGAAACAAACATCACGCTATCTGGTGATGGAGACAATAGATTGCTAATACTAACCATGGCCACAACAGTTCCTACTAGAAGAATCACGACCCATGTTACTTTCCAGACTTTCGTAAAAGATCTTTATCAATCCACACTTTATTATGGGATCTGTAATTGTAAACACGTGTATCATGCTAATACTCTTGGCTTCTAGTTCAGGTATCAAAAGGATCTGTGTGTGTGTTTCTGTATGCGTGCGTATGGAGGGTAGTTTTTGGGAACTACTAACGTGTATGTGATTTTGCGTAGGAAAGTTCTGTAATTTGATCTCAACTCAGAAGCAAAGATTGCTGAAAGCTCCAGCAAACACTCTTCTATGGTATTTTATTCAGGTTTCATTTTATGATATTTTTTTCCTCTCCAGAGGGAAAAATAATTATTTTTTTAAGCCTGTCTGAATATTAACTTTATGGTTGATATTTTGTATTCCAGATTACTTTGGTGATGATGTTTAGAGTAAAAAGTGATCATTTGAGCAAAGCAGTAAAAAAGGAGGCAAAATTAAGAAGTGGAAAGAAGAGCAGACTAAAAAGATGAACAGTAATTTCTGTTTTCATCAAGATTTTACAAGAAAAAAAAGAAGGTGTCAGGAAGAAACCATGTTCCAGTACTTAGATCTCAGATATATCTCAGATCTTAGATATCAGATTCGAGGTTGCTTGTTGATTAGCTTGCTAAAAAGATAGTAAAAGAAAGTTGTTTATGTTTTTTAAAATACGATAGCAAATGAAGCACACCTTTTTGCAGAATTTAAAACTGTCTAATGCAGGACAGATTGTTCAGCACAAGAATTATCCACACTGCGCTACAAACAGCACCAAACACAATGAGCTGTGGAAACTCACAAGCTGATCATATTTAGCTGTGACTTCATCCTTTAATAACTTTTCCACATGATCCTTCGGTTGAAGCTGTTTGGTTGTTGGGGTTTTTTTTCTCTGTTGGTTTTTTTTTAATTGTGATTCTAGTTTTTTTTACCAACAGAAGTGACACAATACAATGCCTTAGTGACTCAGGTTCATTGCTTGTAAGCAATCAGTTCTGTTGTCTTTTTTTGGATATGCTTTTGTTCTGTTTATACAAATAGAAGAAGGGTTGCTAAGTTCATAAGGCAACAATAAGAGACAGTGTGCTTTTTTTAATCTGTTTCTTTCAAAGAATTTCTCACCTTGCCAGTTCAATCTTCTCAGTGCTCAAAATGGCAAGCTCTGTGTGTTCTATATGATCTTTAAATAATAGAAGGTGACATATTCAGGTGGTCCATCGCTTTGTTAGTTTACTAAAGACCAGATTGCTGACCTTTAGCTTACTCCCACGGTATTCAGTGATATAATGAAAACATATATTCGTGATTAAAACACATGATAAAATTACTGAAAGAAGATCCTGTCAGTTCAATGGTTAAAATAACTGCAAAAAAAGGTGTTTAGGCTCTCTTTTTTATATATCCATGTTTTAGTTTTATTCCTGGAAACTCAGACGTAGAATTAAAATCTCCTCAGCATAAATTATTATTTTAAAAAGAAAGACATGACCATCTCAGTATCCTGAATATTTGCGCTGAGTATTACCACAAATATATTTGTACATGAATGTTAAGTAGAGAAATGAAAGGTGTATGATTAATAGCAATATGCAAATTTGAAACTAATTTATTGGTGTTACACAAAGGGCAAACTAGGATAGTGTTTGGCCCAATATGTTTACATACTTCATATTTGCATGAGTTTATTGAACATGCAGTGTGAAATCACCCATCTTTGCATAAAAACTGGATAAGCACTTTTTTTAAAGAACAAATTGCTCAAATTTCAAACCCTCAACAGTGGAGTCTGCTTTCCTACATCTCCTGTACTCCGCTCTAGTTCTGCTTGGGACGAGGGCAGTGGATCCATCCGTTTTCCACAATACGTGATCTACTTTTGCTGCCAGTAGCAATGTCAGGACGGTATCCTGTTCAGCGTTGAGCTGTGAAGCTTCAACGTTCCGATTGCCCTCGTACACTGGGAAGAGTCTTTTCCCCTCACAACATGCTGGTTTGCATCTGTAAGGAAAATCCTGCAAAGTTATGTTCAGTTGACTTCGTGACTGCGTTTTGCAAGGGCTGGGGTTTAGGTTCTCAGTCGCACTCTGCAAACTCTGAAAAAGTTCCCATGGTTAAAAAGTTAGGCTCCCATTTTTATCTTCCTGGAAAATAAATCCTCTTTTGTCTTGATTTTGAATAAAATATATGAAGAGTATACAAAAATAGATTTCATCCTTAATTAGCTGCTTCCTTTAAGTTTTTCGAAGAAGGGTTACAATTTGACTAAGATCCCTTCCATCTGTCACAATATGCTTGCTTTTATTTTGACTTCCCGTTGCTGTCTTATCAAATATCACATGAATCATTACCATTTGTTTGCCATCCCTTTCTTTTGTTTTGTTTCTCTTCCTCCAAATGATTAAAACATCAGGTTGAATGAAAGGTTAGAAGTACACTGCGATTCACATTTGCCCCATCTTACTAAAACAAATAAACCTACCAGTGATATAATTTAAATCTGCTGGAGCTACGGCTTGCAGATACTTTTATCAGCTCTGGGCCGAAGAGGTTGTGTGCATTCGGGCATGCACGTACAACTGTTCTTTGAAAGGGACAAACCTCATTAGATTACAGGTGCCTGGAAATAACTTCTGAGAAAATAGCTGCCATTTTCAATAAAGCTACTTCCTAACAGGAAACACAATTTATTGTGTTCTTTAGCACAAATGATCAGCTTTTCTTTTATTTAGATAAAAGTAGCCCCACTTAATGTCACAAATATTTTATTTCTTTTAACCTGTTGGACTGAGGGTGGATCGTAATATTTTTCACACTAATACTCTAGCTTATAAAATGTCAAGGAAAAAAGATCTGTAATGGTTCTTAAGTTACAAAATACGTGTTACACTACCAGAGCAGAGCAGAGGGGCAGAATCACCTCCCTCGACCTGCTCGCCGCACTTCTTTTGATGCAGCCAGTGCACGGAATCTCTGTTACTTAAAAAGAGAAGGGGAAGTAAGAGAGAAATGTTAAAAAAGAAAATGGAAAAACAGAAAAGTGAAATCACAGATCACTTAAGAGTCAGAGTAGGGAATAGAGTTCCCATCCTCACTTATTCCGTTGTGTTCTTATTAATAAGAGTGAAATCAACCTAAAGTAGGTATTCTTTACTTTGAAAGCACAAAGAGATTAATAGATCCACCATTGCAATATCCTGAGACCCATTTTGAGTGAAGATCAGCTTATATCACTGGCCTGTGCATATTTGGCAAAATTATATCAACTGTAGTTAGGAACTCTAATGACTAAAATTGGGGCTACTTTGATGTAAGGGTTCCTGGATCATGGGCTGGCATTTACTGTTCTACAGCTCACAAATGACGATCACAAAACCCCCCAACTAATAATAAATTAATAAAAAACTATCCAAACCTTGACATCCTAACTTTCCAAAGCTCCCACTGAGATTTCTGATCTTATTAATTTTCTGTCGTATGCATTATTTTGTCCTTATTTTCTTTTTAACCTGGACTGTGTGGGTTTCTTTCTTATTAGTTCTCTGTGACATGCTTGTTTGTTTTGCTGGTTGGTTGGTTGATTTTTTCCCCAAAGCTCCTAACTATAGGCAACACTTTATCCTATTACTAAGGAGAGTTTTCCTCTGTGGGGTTTTTATGATAGCAATCGACTGAAGTCAGGTGTGACACCATACCTTTGATGTTTATTTACAGATTTTCATAAACCAAAGACTGCAGTATGCTCTTGTGATAGTCACGATGATCACTTTTGTTATGTTTATTTTTGAAGCAGCTTTCAGAATACGAACTAAAACATGATATGTTTGGATGGCAAAGAGCCCCAGTGTGACTTGCATTGAGTGGCAGAAATACACACATTACCACCCAATGGATGATTTATTTGGTGTGCCACCTAAGAGCAAACTTAAGATTTCATTGTAGATTTCTATCACTTTACAAGGATGCATATTAATAGGAATAATATTTGAGTGGGTTTATGTTTTTATCTCAGAAAATGTTGGGCCTGTAGAGATACTTACTACAAGCTGCCCACAGAACACTAGCGTGAATCATTCCCCAGCTGACGTCTCTGTGGGAATGCATTTCAAGGCGTATGATTTGTTTCAGCATGGCGAACTTTTATGTCAGTTCCATTTGTTTGTTTTTTATAACATTTATGACCTTTTAACTGTTCGGGCATGTTCATTCAAAAACCTCAAAATGAGTCTTAATTAAAAAGGGTTGATCTAAAAAAAATACTCCCTCACTCTAGCTAGAATTTCTGTCATATTGGTCCACAGACAAAAACAAATGAGATTTAGGAGTAGTGGCATTTTCAGTTTGAGTTACCAGCGTGAGTCTGTGTGATCTTGCTGAACACTGCCATTTGCAAAAGAGCAATTAAAACAGAATACAATTTGCTAATCGTGCGCAGTTCTATTTAGAAATTTAGCAGTATTTTCCCAGTTTGTGTTTTTGCTTGACTTCCTAAATGTGAGAGGAAGTTTTATGTATTTCTATTGTATGTAACAGTATGTAAATTTGGGAAACTTTAACACAGATCAAAAATTTTCAGTAGGCTAAAAATATACTCCCAATGTTGTAAACACTGTTAGAGAGCACTGTGTGTGTGTGTGCACGTATTTATGTTTGTGTGACTAGTATATTGCATATTTGTTTTACATAAAATTGGTTTTATGCAGATAGACAAATTCTGCATTTGTTAACAGAAAATAAGGCAACATGCATATATAACTTCCGTAAAAGCTGATCAGGAGGCAGGAAGCAGAGGCACGCTTATGATTTGGGATTTAGGAGCGGTCGCATTTTCACATTGAGTTACAAAGATGAGCTTGCTTGATTTGCTGGTCATTGGCCACCCTCACGGTTTGGAGGTTTTGCTTGTGATTTCAAGCTTGACATCATGAAGGCCTATCAGTGGTAATGCTCCACTGGTATTCGGATAGAAACACTGGCTACACCTAGAAGCAAAGTGAATCAGGTGGCATTGACACTAGCACTGAGAAGTTCCAGTCATTTCAGAAGAACCTTTGAACAATGAGAACTGAGAGAGAAATGGTTAAGGAGAAGGGAATAGAACTTGGAACAGGAAAAGGGACAGCAATCAGATACAGGTGTTGTATTTGGTCACCACGTTGTGGTGCGAGGTTATCGTTCCTCTGCAGAGCTGCGAGTTACCTCTGTTTTTCCTAGCATGGTTTGAAGTCTTTGTATTTCTGAAGCGCGGTGCTGTTTGCCTGGTGTGAACGTTCTTCACGAGTGGCTACATGAACTTCTCAGCTACACACAGGAACATGCTGGAGAAGTATAAAGCCTGAAGAAATGATTTCTCCATCTTCTTCCAAACGCATGATTTGAGTTTGGGTGGCGAGCAATTTCACAGATACTGTGATTTTTTTCCACGTTGGCACTGTAGGTTCTGAAGGGAAGGATATTCATTTTGCACCTCACTCATTCATGACTAATCTTGAGAAAATAAGGGAAATATTTTACAATTCCTAGCAACTTTTGAACTCTTACTAAATATTACTTAATCATGGAATTGCTTTATCTATATCATAACATGGCATATTTTAAAGTTGATGTGTCTAATGCTTGCTGCATTTTCCCATATGTTAGCAGAATTAGTTAAACACGTTATAATAAGCCTAGTAATGATATTAGATCAGCTGCTGAGTTCCTGTATGGCATTTTAAGTCCATTATCAATACAGATGATTAAATTGCATTTTTAATGGTCGATCGTTTAGCTATTTGAGGAGCACAAAGATTTACGCTTATTGTAGCTATCCACCATAAATGTTTTTAAGTTACGTAAACAAATATCCTCTTACTTTGTAAGGAAGATGCTTTGTAAAGCTGCCCATTTCTATTACTGCTCATTGTCTGTGGATAGAGAATACAGGATCTGATAGTGTCTTCCATTAAAAGTGAAAAGCCTCCTGTAGACTTCACTGCCAGATTGGGTCCTTAAGCAGTCTAAAATAGAGCTGACTTTTGAAAATGTACTGCTGTTCTCTGCAGATTGTTCCTCTTTTGTTGACTGCTACAAAGATTCCGCTTCCTACAGCTGTATTTTTAATTGAGAATACGTTTTAATAAATATTTTATTTTAAAAGGTATATGGAGACCTAATATAGTGAAATAAAGTACAAGTTACTGACTGTAGGTTATCTTAATATTTATGCACAGCACTCATTAGCAAGCGTGCATTCAGGATAGCCAAAGTGCTGGTATATATGCAGAGTAATTCTCCTACAGAGGTATCCGGACAGCTTTAGTGCTGTAAATGTCTATTGTATTTATTCAATATGTTTGGGAGAATTATATGCAACCATAGCCAGTAGTAGCTCTGGCTCTCCTGTACTTGATGTTTTGTTTTGAGATGTTTTACGAGGCCTTCAGTTTTACCAAGCTCCATTTCAGAGGTTCCTTCTTTCTCTCCTGAATTCCCGTAAGCATTTTGGTTGCTTTTCACGCCTCAAAGAAGAATAAGAAGTCTTTTAAGTTAAGGCCTCACTCAGTTTCTTTTTTATCTCTCTTCAGTGCATAAAGACCATAAAGAGCAAAGAGAATGTGGAAAGGGTTCTGAGTGGAAGCACTCCAGGTGGTGGGAAAGTTATCATCTACTCTGCCAAAAAAAGCCGGGAGTGTTAAAAAAGTAGGGAAAAGGGGCAGAAAATGTAAAGACAGGGAGAAAGTAGTGAAAGGGGGTACAACCCAGAAGCTTGGAAATGAAAACTAGTCATGGGACTAGTTTTCAGTTCAGAGGGATGCTAGATAAGAATCACTGCGACATCGTGAGCGATTCTATTGTCTCCTTCTTTCCCCAGCAGTTCTGACAGAAACGAGACAATAAAAATTGGAAAGGGGTGTGCAGAAGGGATGAATTTTTACAGCTGTGTGTGATATGCGTCTGTTTGCTTTCAAGTCAAACTTTTCTTTCCCTCAACGGTTACAGTCAGCTTGTGGAAGTGATGCCGCGCGTTTCAGTGATAGACAAGCATTTCGAAAATTTCGGCATTCATTTATATAGGTTTCTCTCACGCAGTTGTCTTCCTGTATGTCTAATAAGAGTTTTAGAAACTGATGTGGAATAAAAAGGTTAGACTAAAAAGACCAAAACAGAAACAAAACCCTCTGAAATCTTATAAATATTTGCTGATTTCACTTGGACCAAAAGAAGGATTTCACGCAGACTTCAAGAGTTGAGATACAGCTTGTACTTCCAGATGCATTATATTCTACAATATAAGTAATGTTTTGTAATTATGCACTGTGGAGGATTAATATGCTTCATAATGTGCTTTACTCACAAGGGAGCAACGCTTTCTATCCTACAGGACAGAAAAAAAAAAAAAGAATGCGGCGGTTTTTCTGTCCGTTTCCTGTTTAAAAAAAAATAAAAATCTTTGTGTTGCTATGAGAACAGATGCATATAAGACGTTAATGTCCCCAGTGAAGAAAAAATTGCTTTATGTTTGTAAATTAGTTGAAAATACATTGTGGCAGAATGTTCTCTTCGAGTTTTTCTAGATCAACAATTACTGGCTAGGTGAGCTTATTGTTTCTCATGTTCCCTCTCCATCACACATATCTCACTTAAATGTATGCTCCTCACTTGGGTGGAAAAAATGTTGAGAGAGACGTGCTTACATCTTTAACATAGTAATTGTTCAGTTAATCTCATTTATGGGGGAAGGAGGCTATACTTCACTGATAGCGATTAAATATCCTATACTGGGTTCTATATAAATAGCTACAAATGTGCACAATGGTTACATTACATGGTATATTTAACAACATAGCTAAATCAGAAAGTATGAGCTATGCCTTTAGTGATGGGAGTACTAACGATTGCATGCAAGGAGATTTTTGTTCTGCAACCATGAAGGAAATAATTGCTGTTCAGCACTATTCAGTTAAGTTTGCATATCAGTAAAAACACATGCACAGAGGCTCCACCTACATTCCTAGTGCCCTGGCACTGATATGAGTGCAGCGTACATTAAAGCTTTAGAAGATGTTACAGTATTCACAACTTGCAAAGTGCGTGTAATTTTTAATGGAGTTATTTTGGCCACTGTCAGATGAAATTGCAATGGCGATGTTCAGGTTTTTATTGTTCTTTTTATTTTAAACGGAAAGTACCATAGGTGGCATTTTACAGATTTATGGGAGAACTACTTCTACTGAGGTTTTAAATCTTGTGAGTTTTTTTCGATTCACTGCAGGTATAAATATATAAAGCAAATCTTTGTTTTTCGTATTTCAGATGGAAGACTTTATTTGAAAACTACTGTCATGTATTGAATTTTTCCTGCTGAAGATACCTGTGCTCCGGTAAAGAACTTTGCAGTAAGACATTGGCTCATAAGGAGTTCTGTGGAAACAAAGCGTTTTCAAGCCAGCTTCCTCAACTTCATTTATCAATGTTCTTCAAAAATGTAAAGAATTCTGCAAGAGTGTCCTCCTTTGGTTATCTCCTGTGGCTCAACCCGGAGACCTAGAGAATGTTTGTAAATGTACAGTAGCACTCTTCTTACAGTGAAAATCTGCATCTCTGCGCCGGACTATTGTATCCAAAATTACAGGCGGGTCAGAACAAGGCTGAGTATTCCCTTTTTCAAGGAATGCAGACTCTGTCCTCCTCCGATGATTCTATATTTGAGCACATCAAATGATCCTTCCAGCGGTGTCCAAGTACACTTACAGACTGTTATATCATACCGAAACCAGCAAGATAGCTCAGAAGTGAACTTGTAGAGGGCATAAAAGGATTCTTATTAAAAAAAAAAAGAAAAAAAAAAAGGTAAAAGAAAAAAAAAATTGATACATTCAGTTTTCAAACTATGATCGTGGGTTTTCTTCTAAAGACATTTTTTCCACATGCTTTCCAAGAGACCAACACATATATGTTAGACGACATTAAGTGAAATGGAATTTTGTGTAAGTGAAAAGAAATGCTGAATGTAAACAAACTGTTTTACTGTTCACGAAGTCTCTTTTCCTAAAATAAAAAAATACAATAAAAAGAGTAATAATTTCTCATAGTAAACTGGCAGGGGTTTATGAAATAAAAGACTTTGCTTCTTATCAAACTGTTGGTCACATGTACAGTATATAACACAAATCACACAAGGAAGGTATTATGTATGCAGTAGAAATCTAGAGTTTAGGAAATGAAAATTTTAGATAATATTGTTTTGTCACCCTGTTGGTCAGAAAGACACCTTTCTAGTTTTAACGCATGCAGGCATGTAAATATTTGTCCTGGAGTCACAGTATTACTGAATGAGATCTTAAGCATCTGGTAACAAGTCAGAATTCTGTATCAGCCACTTTTATTTGTATATTGAGCCCTGGTTAGTGCCCTGATTAGTGCACTTTTAAGAATGGACTGTGGCTGAGCAGCAAGTCAAAATGCCAGAAATATTTTTATATGTTAATGTCATATTACGTCAATGTTGCTAAAAAAAAAAAAAAGAAAACCTAACAAACACTTGATGTATCAGTCCAATTCCACGTAGAACTGAGTGATACAGTTGAAGTCTATTGTCCCCCCCACCCTGTCTTAGGGATGGGCGGTTATGTGTTACTTTCACTGTCTTTATGAAAGCTACAATATGTGTTTTCACCTTTGTGCTGATAACTGGAAGTAAGCTGCAACACAGTGCTTATTACATTACTAAACTTATGTTCTTTGCTTTGCGTACTTTTGGGTTACCCCTTTAAAGACTGATTTTGTGAATCAGTGCTATTACTGTAAGTTTTGTGATTATGCTTTCTTCATCTAATGTTTTATGCATATAAAATATTATTTATTACATGGAAACATATCAAAACCTTAAATGTCTAAGATGCCTAACTTAAAGCAAATATTTCTTTAAAAATAGTTCTGATTGGATATTAATATTATTTTGTCAAAAAAAATAATCTAATGTTTTGTAAACTCTAGCACTGAGCTTCTATAGTTTGTAGGTCTTCCTTGCAATACTGGTACACATTTATTTTGTGCGGTTCATATTTACTCCACCACAATCCTTTTTTAACAATAGAAAGATGTATATACAAGTTCACATCACGGTAATTTTTTTTTAAAGAAATATTGAGCAATATTTTTCATTAAATATTGTTACCTAATACTTTGTAGTGGTATTATTTTCTAACCATGATTCTTTCATAATTTTCGTAGTTGCTTGAACACGTATGGGATTCTGTACTCCAGTTTTTTCATATGCAGTCTTTAAAGGGTTAACAGCTGTAAAGTTAGATGGACTTGTGGCGAGCTTTTGAATCATTCATATCTGAAAGAGAATTAAAAGCCTACAACTGAAATATGTAGTAGCATCTACCATTGCTCTGCTCCTTGCATAGAGTCACCTGTAAGTAGGTTTAGTAGTTTTACAGTATATACTTTCAAGACCTTTGGGAATGCCTCAGTGTTTGGCTTGGTACATAAATGGAAATGTTAAGGATTAAGGGGGAACCAATTTATAAGCTGGATGTTTAGAAAGAATCTTGCTAAAAAACCCAGTGTAAATATTACAGACCATGAGATGTTACCGTAAGTTGAATTTTTTGCCCCTCTTTAGTTATACAGGTTTTTTTTGGGTTGGTATTTTGTTTTTGGTTTTTGATTTGGATTTTTTTTTTTTTGGCATAGATTATGAAGAAAAGTTGTGCTCATGTTATTGTTTATATGCTTTTGTAATCTTAAGGATATTAATGTCTAGTTGTTCTATATTATAACCACATTTGCGCTCTATGCAAGCCCTTGGAACAGAACATACTCATCTTCATGTAGGACCTATGAAAATTGTCTATTTTTATCTATATATTTAAAGTTTTCTAAAAATGAAAAAAGGTTATTACGAATTTTGTTGTACAAAATCTGTACAAAAATCTGTTTTTACATCATAATGCAAGAATTGGAAATTTTTCTATGGTAGCCTAGTTATTTGAGCCTGGTTTCAATGTGAGAACCACGTTTACTGTTATTGTATTTAATTTTCTTTTCTTTTCAACAATCTGCTAATAAAACTGTCTGAAATCTCCCTGCGACTTTATTTACAGTTCATCTTTATTAAATTTTCTGAAATGTATAACATCAGAGGAATATTTACTTTCTAATGGGAGGCATCTAAAAACAACATAAGTCAGCTCTTTGTAATGTGAGGAGAACAATGCTGAATGATTTTATTTAACATGCAACTGCTTCTATCCCTAATATGAATCACTGTGGTGAAAAACATCATAAAAGCACACTCTGTGGTTATTGTTTAACAAGCAGATTTTCCTTTTTTTTTTTCTTGCCAGCTAAGCAAACTGCCCCCATCTACATGATTTATTTATGTACATTTCTCAGTTTATGAAGCTGTTATTTGTACCTTTTTCCTTTATATTGTGATATTCCCATGATTCTTATTTCACAAAGCTTTGTGCTGAATAATGTAAAGTGGACACATTGATGGAACAAAACGTATTATTCCCATAACTACAAAAATGCAGGCGTAATCCAGTTGGTTTTCTCTCAAATCTCCTTCACTTGATAAACTGTGTCTAGAAACTTTGGTATCCTAACACATTTTTTAACAAGCAGCAAGTATTTAAACACTTAAACAGGTGTTTGGAGAAAGAAATAGTTCTGGCTTAGCATATCTTTAAGTGGTATTTTGAGGGGGAAAAAAGGATTATTTTTTTTTCTTTTTATTTAAGGTAAAGATGTTTCTTTAAGAAACAATTTGAAAGTAAGATATTTTTTGTGTGCGGAAAATTCAAAAGTCAGAGATGTATGACCGATTTCCAGTATTATCCCTTATTGCCCTGCCTTGCCTTGCTTTCCCACCCCTTCTCTTCCTTTTTGAACCATACCTACATGAATGCTTCTGCTTTCATTAGGGAGCAGGCTTGTTCGGGAAAGCAGAATCACGGAATCACAGAATCACGGAATCTTCAGAGTTGGAAGGGACCTCTAGAGATCATCTAGTCCAACTCCCCTGCTAGAGCAGGATTACCTAAAGCACATCCCTCAGGGCTGCATCCAGGCGGGTCTTGAAAATCTCCAGAGAAGGGGACTCCACAACCTCCCTGGGCAGCCTGTTCCAGTGCTCTGTCACCCTCACTGTAAAGAAGTTTTTCCGTGTATTTGAACGGAACTTCCTATGTTCTAGCTTGTGCCCGTTGCCCCTTGTCCTGTCACTGGGAACCATTGAAAAGAGCCTGGCTCCGTCCTCCTTAAACCCACCCAAGATTAGCTTTCTTGGACCAGCCCATTTCATTATCCCTAGATGGCCTGACGACTGCAAGCGTGAGGCTGACAGGCTTCCTGGATTCCAGCAGGTTATTGTTGCTGGCTAGTTGATTAGGATTTTGGCTAGCTATATATAGGGCAATCACAGTCTCCTTCCATCTGCATTAAAATGTCTTGCATGTCTGTGTTAGCAAGCGTCCCAGCTATGCCATAGCCAGTGCCCCTGCTTCAAGCTCTGGCACAGTTAAACCAGGGAAAAGGTAAACTCATTAATCAAGGCCAGGCTGGATGGGGCTTTGAGCAGCCTGGTCTAGTGGGAGGTGTCCCTGCCCAGGGCAGGGGATTGGAACTAGATGATCTTTAAGGTCCCTCCTAACCCAGACCGTTCTGTGATTCTATGAATCTCTCAGTCCAGCTCTCTCCCAAAACTGAATGATCTCTACAGTAACAGACTAGCAACCTACCCGTGTTTTTCAACGACCCAGGAAATAGGATTTTTTGGCAGGAAGGAACCTGCCAACACAAAAGTTCTGCCCTGTCTCCATTAACAAATCATTGCCTTATCTGCTCACAGTAGCTGGGATTTAACAAGGGTGAGGTTGGATGTGTCAATACCTAGTCAGATGTTGGTACTCCTTGTTACAGTAAGACAAAGCTCTGTCAAAGCTCACGTCAAAATCAAGAAGAGGTCACCCTAAACATATCTTGCCTATAACTTAGTAGTAGGTTATGGTCTCATCATGAAGAAGCTTGGAGTCAGCAGCTAGATGCCTGAAGTTTTTGAAAAATCCTTGAGGAACTGACAGACTGAACAGAGAAAGAATTTTTTTTTTTTTTTGCTATGGAAAGAGATTTAAGGTTGGGTTTTGACCTGAAAGATAAACCTCTTTATTTGTTGAAGGTGCTATAAATTCTTGAAAATTGCTTCATTTGTTATTTGCTTACATGTTATTTGATACAAGACTGTGCAATAAACAAAGCCTGCGGCCAAGATTTTCAAGCGTGACTGCTGATTACAGGTACTTCTACTTTTGTTGGCCAAACTTCAGACATGCTCAATGCCTTTCATAAAATAAAATGTCCTAGCTCAAGAGTTCTGTGAAACTTTAGTTCTTCCGTAGCTGCTGTCTAACACATCCACAAGATACTGAAGAATTTATTAGTGTGTCTTAGCTGAGCTGGAGCTCACCTTGACCAGTGATGATGGTTCCATCACTGCCAGTATCATACCATTTCAAGCAGAAGCCTCTTCTGTAAAAAGCTTCATTTTCAAAGGGAAAGGAAGCAAAGACTTTCTGAAATTCAAGCTCTTAAAATGAATCAAGTTAGAAATAAAAAAAAATCTAGGCATCCAGAGTACTTGGAAGCTTTGCAAATGTTCACCCAAAGGTCAGATACTGCTAAGCAATTTGGGAGAATTTGCACATAATCTGTGGATAACCATGACTTCTTCATCCAAGTTATAGTAGCAATGGTTGTCAAAGTCCAGTGATTTGGTTAATTGATCCTCTAAATTTGGATCATAAAGATAGAGCCAGATTCAACTTGCTGTGTAGAGCAAAAGGACAAGAAGAAAAAGATACCAGTTGCAACAAAGGAAACTGGATATAAGGGGGGAAAAATCAAAATGAGAGTGATGAAGCACTAGAACAGTTTTCTCAGAGAAGCTGTGGGATCTCTACCTCTGGAGATTTGTAAACCTGAGATGAGCAGGGCCCTGAGAAACCTGATCTAACTCTGCCCAGTTTAAAGCCTAGTTGACCTTCAGAGGTTGCTTCCAACCTCAGGTTTTTATGGTTCTAGAACTACAAAACCTACACATGTGATGCCCTCATAGGCGTAACACTTTCCAGATTAGCAAGGAGCAAAATTTTATCCTATAAATAGCAGTTATCAGATCTAGAATAGAAATTGCTGGGATATGTTTAAGGATTCACAGCTTTTTGATCTCCCATATCAGGAGGCCAGAAGAATGAGCTGCACTAGCAGCAAGATGTGAAAGAAGATACAGAAAGTGAATACAGAGAGGATAAAAAAAGCACCTATTCTAGTGCAGATATAGTTCATTTAAATAATAAGAATGGAAGCTGTAGCAGCTTTGCCAATCAGTTCTCAAACCAATTTTCTAGCAATAAATAAATAAAAGGCAAAGTGAGTAAATAATATTTCTAATAACAAAACCAACAACTATTGGGGATAAAGTAACTGGACTTAGAGTGAACTTTCACGTTCATTTTTTACTGGGTACAGGGGGCAGACAGTCTAAGGGAAAATTGGAAATGATAAGCTGGAACAGATCCTCCATTTAAAATATACTTCCTTTATTTTTTCAAATGGCTTTCTTGAAACCAGTTTGTGCTGCACTGCAAGGCAACCAACTATTTTGTAATTCTATAGATTTTTCCCTCTCTGAGATACAGAGGACTTTGAAACAGTTAATTTGGCTTGTTGGCTTCTCTATCAAGTAGGTGTTATCACAAAGGTTGGGAAGCTACGGTATGGAAAGTTTAAACTTGGCATCTTAAAAACTGGAGAGACAAAAGGAGTGCCTTTGGGCTTCATTGTCTGTATCTGTGAAATTGTATCGTAGTACATTAGCTAGGAATCGGGGCTTAAGGACTTTGTAAGTTAAAAAATGCTTTTGTGGGTGTTGATTACTGGATGCGGCACAAAACCGGGGGGAAGAAAAGGAAAGTTGTGGTTAGGAAGGCAGGCTGAGAGAATGAGGCTGCAACGGAATTTTGAATCGCACTCAGGGATGGTGGAAAAGAGGAGATTTCAGCTGTCAAGGTGGAAGTAAATAGTGATACAATAAGGAGAAACTGGATTCTAAAGATACTCTTTAGAAAGATCTGGCAAGATATAGATGCAGCAAACAAACTCATTTGGCAGGCTGCTGGGCAAGCAGACATTGTTTTCAATTCCATTCAGAAGCAACTAATAACCATTTGGCTTCCATTCACTGTGACCAAACTGATGCTGCAGAATCTGGCTTTTCAGTGATGGGATGATATATTGGAAGCCAGAAATAAGTTTCCACATGGATCTCTTGAACAATCTGAACTCAATTTAACAATTGAAGAGGACAGAGATAAAGTATTACCTTCTTTGTGAGCTGATCAATAACAAGCACACCTCTGGGAAACAGATGCTGGTATTACCCTTTGAAGCCATTTCAGTGGCGGAACCTGAACAAGTTCACAGGCCACCTTACACAGAACTTACAGAGGCAGTAAATAATAAGAAGAAAAAGCTCTAATTCTCGGTTTCTTCCAGGTGAGATCTTATCCCATTCGCCTACTGACTCAAACCTCTACAGCTCTGTAAGTGTATACATGGCATCTGGCAAGAAGATAAGACTCACGCGGTGAATTAAGGGTTGAAAACAAAATCACAGTGAAAAGTGAAAGTAAGCTACAGACAAACACGGAGAAAAAAACATAAATGAAAAGGATTATAGTACAGAATTAGTCCATGGATTTCAGAATTCAAAATTCCTAAAAAGAAATTCCAGCAGCCTCCACATGCTTAATTCAAAACTGTAATAAATAATCTGCCTTTTTGAAGTATGTAAAGCTTACTAAATGTTTCCATGACTGCCCTGAACTCTCCTTGGGCACTAATAATGATATTTGGGTTCCCCTTTCAAACACCTAGATGCCTATCTCTGGCATAACTGCTCCTGGGAGCCAAAATCTAAGGTGAACAATGTGATGCAGTGTGCTCAGAAAACCCACTGCATAACCACGCAGGATCTTTGAAAAGAAGGAAATGTACAGCTTCTGATCACAACCATTTCCAGAGTTCCACAACCCAAAAGCTCAATACCCCATAAACCTTACTACTGGGCTGAACAACGTGCTTTTGCTCTTGTTCTCTTTTTGCTCCCGTTCCTTTTAGCATTAAGTTGAGGAATTCCTTTTTCCCCATGCACATCAAGCTGTAAATGTTTAGTGTTAGTGCTTTACTGGTAGAAAAGAGAGGGAGTGCGAGCCCACTGAGAGCAGGAAGCAACATGAATTCCCATGTCACACCTTCTTGGGAAAGTGTTCCTACCAATTCACTTCACAAGTGGACAGCCCCGGGCACTCTGGAGATCCCGTCTCTTAAAAGCTCACTGGAGGTGTGTCTACATTAGCAAAGTTAGTTGCAGAAAGGGGGTTCTCTGTGGCCTTGCCTCTGTGCTTGTGGTGTGCCCTCAAGCTCCTAAAGCACTTTCTTTTCCTGGTGGAACCTAGTCATGCGAAAGGATATAATCTAGATTTTGCCACTTGCCCGTAGCAATTGGTTCTCTATACAAGCTTAGGACCGGCAACTGGTGGAAACTTCATTGCTGGTAATGCCATGGTGTGGTCATGCAGTCCTAGAACTGTAGCAGATTGCATCATGTCATACCATGGTCCTTCCCTCCTTGCACCACAGCAATAGGCAATGGAAACACACTCAGTGACTGGAACTGCTGGCCTCTGCAATGCATGTCCTCCAAAAGGTCAAATAAACTCTGCTGAGGTTCAGGTTTCAGATGGAGCCGGTAAATCAGAGCTGGCAGGAGGGGCTTTGGCTTGAGTGAGGCTTTTGAACAGGCCATGAGGGGGCTGAGGGTGACATCTAACAAAGTGGTAAATGATTAGTATCAGTGATATTTTGCATTGCCATACTTCATCTTCTTTGTATATACTATGCTTAAACTAATCAATAAAATATTTATGGATTCAAAAGAGTTTTTCCTTTTTTTAAGTGCCAGGTGTTACATGAGTGGAGACAAATCATGATAGTAATGGCTAGTGCTTTTCCTTTTACTTTACTAAGCCACTATCAGCATACATAAAGATTATATTTGGGACTGTATGAAGAGTGTATTTTGTTGTGAGAACAAGAGTAGGCACTTACGTTAGGACTCCTAGTGACCCTGGACCCTCCTATTATGCTTGCATGGGTAGATGAGTTGTACAATGCATTTTTCTGATAGTCTGTAGTTGTGTGTTATATTCAAGTTTAAGAATACTTCAGCCTTTTAACAAACGCTGCATATTCTTCTAAGTGGTGGTCATTAAAGAGAGTGCCACTATATCATTCCTTTGTATTTAATTTGGGGCAGAAAGAGCAAACTGTATTTTGAGCAAGGTTTATTCCTTTTTCAATTTAAGTAATTTCTTTTCTAATCTAAGCTGGCCAAGTTCAATTTAAATTATTGTGCGAATTGTTGGTAAGGTGTTTTTATTTGAATCAGCGAGCATTTGGCCACGGCAAATGAGCTTCTGGCAAACAAGAACATTAGTACCAGGGGACATGTTTGAAAACTGCTGTTTGCTTTTGTGCACGGTGAAGAGTTTTCAGTGTTAAAAGTTTTATTTTTCTTAAATACTGTTCTGTTCAGGGTAAAAGCTCCTTTATTCTTTGGTTTTCATCCCATTCTTTTACCACAGTATGTAAGGAATGAAGTTTAACAGGAATGCAGGTAAAAATGGAAGTGCTCGGGTTCCACCAGTTCTTCTCTATTTTGCTCTTTTAACTTAATGACACTCTTTTAATATTTTTTTTTTCCCTAGGTGGTATGATTTCCAAAATACACGTTAAAAAATGTTATGTGGTTTCTCATATTTGATTAGGCTATAGCAGTGCAGTAACTAGGGATTCTCAGTCTGCAGACCACAGAGAGCTCAACAGAAGTATCTACTAGATACAGAAATATTCTGTCAGCCTCCTTCTCAAAGGCTGAAGGGGAGCTGGCAGGACTGAATGAATCATTCTAGCAGCAGCAACAGCTGATCCTATCTGCCATTTTTCTCTGACTCGCTGCTTTCCCTGCTAACCATGCATCCCCTGCAGCTCTTCTGCATGTGTGCACTAAATCCAACACTTGCAAAGAAACAAAAGGTCTATGTGTACAAGGCTTTGCTTACATCTTCTGCTTCCAGAATACACTGATTTTACTAAGCACGTGCAAAACTACTGTCCTTTACATACTCAATAAACTAGATTTTTCCAGGGCATGAAAAGTGTTCATGCAAGGCAATCACCCTAAATGCACACAGTCGGACACCCTAGGATGTGTCACAGACTATATACCATGGTCCTCCTTTGATCCTAAAAAAACACAGTTAAAAAACCACCCCAACAACTAACCACAAAAAAAACCCCAAACAAACGGAAAGGTTGGAATTATTCTTTTAGGCTGTTACAACAGAAAGTTGACTGAAGTTTGCAAGTCACGGGAGCTGATCATTTGTGCTGCTGTGTTGTTAAATGGTCCCTGGGTAAGTGGTGGCCCGTGCCAGCCAGCTGTGCGGCAGACGATTCTGAGGGTGGTACGGCAGTTCGAATGGGTCAGGCCCAGAACATAGTTTGGGAACAGCCAACTTCACTTTGGAGAGTGAGGGCGTACCACATAGAGAGTCCCCTCTACTGTTTGGGCACAGGACTTTAGTGATTACCTTTCATTTACCAGTATATATCTTGCTTCAGTATAACACCCACACACGACTACTCAGTCATACCATGCCACAAACCACTCCTCACCCCCAGTCACATGCCAATTGCACTGCCTCCATTTAGCTCTAATCACCTGCACTTGCTGCCGTTGTGAATTGTACTGTCGTATTTCCAGATTTTACTCCACCAGCTGCACCGTTATTCAGCTACTCACCTGAAGAATGATGTGTCTGGGACAGGAAAGGAAGAAAGACTCATCCCTGTTTGAAATGGGTGACTTTCACTGTAGCTAATCAGGCTGACTCTCTTTGTACCAGGTGGACATGTTCCGAATTCACTGTATTCCAATGCTAATCACAAGGACTTGGATGACGAGCAAAGGGATCTTTCACTCTCCGTAAGGAATGGAATCTCCAACCTGACGTTTCTTTTCAGATACCCCTAGCTCTCCTTAAAATCAAGATCCTCCAGAAAATTAATTTTTGATGTAGAAGAAGCTTTAAGTGTTCATATGAGTTGTATTTTCCCAGGAAAGTGCCTTTCTCCTGCAATTCTCTGAATTTTCTTTTTTATTACTATCATTTATGTAATTCTAATGTTTTTCATTCATTTATTCTTTTTGCTGTGTGTGTTTGTATTCAAATACATATGCTGAAGTCAAGGTCCTGTTTTGAACTCTTGAGACACTCTGGTGAGAGTTATAGCCATATATCAGTCACTCCCAAAAAGGGTGACAAGTGACAGCTGATAGGAAAATGTCCGTGCTTTTCTGCAGGGTGTGATCCCCTTTAAATCCCAAGATCTGGGTAAAACGTGCAAACTGAGAATACTGAGTGGGTATCAAGCAGGTAGAATTTTTTTTAAGCAGTTACTTAGCGGCAAGGAGATTTAATAAACACATGCATACTTAGTTTGTCAAAGATATGGTTTGGTATGTCCTGGGATTTCCAAACTGCATGGATATCCATTTAAAATTTCAGTGGGCGCTTGTGCTTTTGTAAAATCCCATGAAGCGCTTAGTCTCATCCTACATCAGTTAAGTACCTCCAGAAATCTGGCCTCTAGAGGTGAAAGAATCTTGGACAATGGCCCTATTGTTAATCATTATTTCCAGTATAATGTAACAAATGTTCTAACCTTGAAAGGAGGCAGGGGAGTAAAATCCTAGGCCTGCCTCCTTATCCTTTTTCCTTCCAGGTTTTATTCTTTTACAGCTGTAGCAGTACAAAGCTGCTACGGCTAAGAATATGAATCATCGTTGCTATCGTCATTAACATAATGCCCATGTGTAGATTTATCTGCAGACTTTCAGTTTGATAAACTGTTGGCATGTAAATATTTCCTTGAAGAAATTCCAGTCCAGCTGCTTTTGTTTACAAATCTATCAATGGTTAACACCGTAGAATGTATTTTGCCAGTATCTGAATTATAATTACAACTTGTTTAATTGTGAATTAATTATAAAAGAGGAAGACAAAACTAAATAATAAATATTTTGCAGATTTTGGAACCATGCCAGCTTTGCTTGCATTCATTTTTGAAATGTGAGGACTTAAGCTTGTAAGTCTCTATTCTACTATTCTTTGTTATTATTTATTTGTATAGTTAATTGTGCAAGAGACTCTTTCTCAATAATTAGTTCATTGTACTTATTTTGTCTTCAGAGGTTCTTCTGCTTCTTCCTTGTTTTACTTCTTGACTTCTGCTTGATCATTCGATGGATTTAATTAAGAGTTGGTTTTGATACACCAGTCACAGTAACATCTAAACTGACCTGAATACTGAGTATTTGCAGGTTTAAAAAAAAACTTTTTGAGATACAGGATCAAAGAAGCTCTGGAATTTCACTTGTGTTTGGCAGCAGGTTATTGGCTTTGCTTGTTGCTATTTTGACCAGCGATGCAGAGAGATGTGCTTTGAATTTATTGAATTCTCAGTGGTTTGTATAATCGTTTGTTACAACTTAATTACAATTTGGTACAATTTGCATGGATCAGCTCTGGAGACAGACTATGAAATTTGTTATCGCTAATTTAGGACAGCTAAAATTTAGATTTGAGCTCCAATTTATATACCTATTTATAGCCAATGGAAAAAATACATGCCTTAAAAGAATAAATCAGTTATTCTCAACTCTTGGGTGCCTGTTTTAGAATTAGATGACTCTCATGTAAAGGTGCCTATTCGTCTTTATTAGTCATTGAAGGAGTACATTTTAGACAACAGCTATTGGCAGGAGGTGAGGTTTGCCTGGGAGTTGCCTATAAGGAGCTGTAGGGAAGCACTTTGATTTTTCTAGTCTGTTCCACCACACTATACCAGACCAAACTGAACCAAATCAAACCAAGGTTTTTTCCAGAATTTCACATCTTTTGCTTATGTAGCTAATATCTTTCCAACTAGTTTGTAAGCCCTCTAGTCACACCAGTCAGAGGAACAATATACATATACCTAGGTCCACCACAACTGAACATACTGGAAGTAATATGGCAGCTTAGAGGCTCTTGAAACTAGGTATCCACCTGCACCCCATCATACTGTTTTAATGGTACAGCTCCCCATAAAACTGGCTTAGGCAGTTGTTTCACTGGATTAAAATACATTATTTATGCTTTCTATCAAAAATAATGAGCAGCCTTTCTTTTAGCTACTGTTTTATGTATAGTATCAGATGCTGAGTGTATAGTTTTTTAAATTTGTTCCTATTTATTTAAGTTAAAGTTCTGAAGGTTTGGTTATTAGCAATAACACTTAGAGATTAACTCTCTTCAGGTACAATATTGATTAACTCTATCATTCATAAAGCCACTAGAAAATATTTAGCTATATGATTCATTGACTTTCCACATAATCAGCCTATGAATTATATGACTAAACTTGATGGGTTGACAATGTGAATGATAAATTCATTTGGTAGAGTATTTCTGATGTATTTTATCTTTCTCTGGTACATTATCAAAAATGAAACTTTGTCCATAACATTTAGACTATCTGTTGTAAGTAGTTGACGTCTAGTGCCGGCACTCATTTCTATTCATAGATAATGGGGCAATACTTACACTTTGGAAGGCAATATGTTTCTCTCAATTTGTAATGGAGTCATGTAATGTCATGTCCATAATGGGAAGTAAATAACATGCCTTGACATGAATGAACACTTCAAGCAATCGTTAAAATAATCGAGGGTGGTGGAGAGTTAGAAAGATGAAGAGGAAGAGTAGGAGGGCTGCGACTTCACTCATTGACATCTCCAACATCCTGGTTTGCTGAATGCATGGTGCTCACGATCTGGAAGTGAATGCATCTGATGGACAGGAAATTGTTCTGGCTTTCTCATAAAATGTTAGCTCCGTCAGCAGGATATATCATAAATAAGAATAACATTTTGATTTCTTATCATCACAAGAAATAGATCCATACAGGAAAATACCTCTAAAATGGCATTATGTCATTGGCACAGTTGGACTTATGCTGTTGTCCCTCCAAAAGCCTTTCAACTTTGTTCAGTTTACAAATAAATTGAAAGTGAAGGTTCTCTTGCCGGTTCAACCAGGTATGTGAGAGCTTAGCAGGGTTTTTTTTTCAAAGCACAAAAACAAAGCACAAAACAAAATTCTGCAATAATGATTTACTGAACTATTCTGTAGGTGATGTGTGATTTTTAAAAGAAGCTAACTCAGTTTCCTGTACTGATTTTTTGGCAGTACCACAAGCAGTAAACCTTTCCTATTTTTTAAATGGCTCTGAGAGGAGGGATGACATCTGTGGAAAGCAAAGGTAACACTGGAACAATCTCTTGTTGAGATTGATCTTGTCATGTTGATCTGCATGAGGATAGGGAGGCTCTACAGACAGACTTGGATAGATTGGATCGATGGGCCAATGCTAACGGTATGAGCTTCAACAAGGCCAAGTGCCGGGTCCTGCACTTGGGCCACAACAACCCCACGCATCACTACAGGCTTGGGGAAGTGTGGCTGGAGAGCTGCCTGGCAGAAAAGGACCTGGGGGTTCTAATTGACACGCGGCTGAACATGAGCCAGCAGTGTGCCCAGGTGGCCAAGAAAGCCAATGGCATCCTGGCTTGTATTAGAAATAGTGTGACCAGCAGAAGGAGGGAGGTGATTGTCCCCCTGTACTCAGCACTGGTGAGGCCACACCTTGAGTATTGTGTCCAGTTCTGGGCACCTCAATATGGGAGAGATGTCGAGGTGCTGGAGCGAGTGCAGAGGAGGGCAACGAAGCTGGTGAAGGGCCTGGAGAGTAAATCTTATGAGGAACGATTGAAGGAGCTGGGACTGTTTAGTTTGAGGAAGAGCAGGCTGAGGGGAGACCCCATCGCTCTCTACAACTACTTGAAAGGCCATTGTAGAGAGGTTGGTGCTGGTCTCTTCTCACAGGTAATTAGCGATAGAACAAGAGGGAATGGGTTCAAGCTGCAGCAGGGTAGGTTTAGGCTGGACATTAGGAAAAAATTCTTCACAGAAAGAGCGGTCAGCCACTGGAATAGGCTGCCCAGGGAGGTGGTGGAGTCACCATCCCTGAATGTGTTTAAGAGTCGTTTAGATGTGGTGTTAAGGGATATGGTGTAGGGGAGAACTTTGTAGAGTGGGGCTGATGGTTGGACTCGATGATCCCAAGGGTCTTTTCCAACCTAAATGATTCTATGATTCTATGATTCTTTAAAAGCATACTAACCCCTAAATGCCTGTACAGCTGAGTTCATGCAAAAACTTCCAAAATGAGTATATTAGTACATTAATTTAATAGTTTTTCATTTGATTGTAAATAATGAAAATGTGACAATTCAAGACTTTTTTCCCTGGGCTTTTGGTTTTACCTACTGGACTCATTTATCACACTGTGTCTTCTCACTTCTTTCTCAGTACAATGGGTCATAGTTCTTCACTTTGCTCTGGTCTTGGTTCAATGGTCCCAGAGTCTCAAGCATTGCGTAAAGGTGGGATACTTGAATTCACATTTAAGAAATCACGCAAGCTGTGATTTTCAGATTTCCTAAAACTCCTGTCATTGTTGGTATCTAGGAAATTAGATAACTGATTATCTGTGTATGAAAAATCATCCACAGCTGCCTCTAGAGCTTTTGGGATGAATTCTACAATCAGTTTTATCTATAATTCCTAGCCTTAATGTGCCCTTCTAAACAAAGTGAAAACATCAGATAACAAAGGGATTCTTTTACTACCCTTTCACTGTCTCCCCTAAGACTTAATTCCCAGGCTTCAGCCCTCTGTCTTCTGTGTGTGAATGTAGCTATGTGTGAATACTGCTGATTGCATTGTGAGATTGCAGATGATTAAAAAAAGAGTGTAGTGGGAAGTGAGATTTACCTTTTGACTTCTCTTCTATCTTTTCCATCTGCTGTAGTACTAACTCACACACACACACAGGCACATGCACACACACTTTAGTTTCCAAGCGCAAAGTGATTTTGGTGGTGAAAATGAGTGAAACTGATCCTGCCAAGAGTAATCTCCCTCCACCTCCCTTTCCTTTTCGCAAGCCTGTCTAAGCCCTGAGCTGACACTGAAGGTGATGCCCACAACTTCTATTCCAAATCCTGATCCAGGAAACTTAGAAATAAATTCTGTTTCCTTTCAGAACCCAAGGAACAAAGTTACACCGGGAAGCAAAGCCACACTGTGCCGTACTTCCTTCCTGATGGAAGGAAGAAAACTCAAAAGGTTTCTGTTGCTTCTGCTGTATAATTCACCCAAGGAGTGATTTTATGTTCTAGACTGTCCAGAGGACCCAGAAGCCTTTGGCTAGAAAAAAAGTGTAATCTTGGGGTCAAGTCTCTTTTGAGCCATGTAGTGCTACTGGGTACTACACCACAGCTTAGACCACTACCTGTGGGTTGTGGCCTCTTCCCAGATCATTCTCCTAACTTTCTCTTTTATTCTTCACTGCCCTCACCCCGTCTCTCCCACACCCTGGTCCTTACCCCATTTAAAATTACTTTGTAAACCATTCTTCTCCAGATAGTTTACATCTGTTATACGTTTCTTGTTGCATTAAATACATCTGTCATACATTTCTTGTTGCAAATAAAAAGAAAAGAAAAAAAAAAAGAGCTATTTGTCTGGTAGGAACTGCCTTTGAAAAGCCATGATTTATCCCATTTGTAGATTGTCTCGCTTCTTCAGAAAACCGAACCTGACCTTTCAAAACATTTCAAACCACCAGGAGCCCAAACATTGTCTTAAACCAAGTCACTACCTATTTGTTTATGATGCAGAACAGATTTGCCATGGAAAACAGTCATGATGGGCAATGCGTATGCATCTTTTCACAAGAAAGGAAGTAAGGCAGCTATGACACAGATCACTACGCATATTTTGGCATTAAGGTGGCTACTTACAAGACTCATATATCCCACGTACAAGATTAATTTTCTTTCAGTACATTTTAAATCATTTCATGGATACAGTAATTACACCATACTCAAACCATGTCAATCAATCACTGCTCTGAATCAATAAGGTAGGTGTTTTCCAACTATTTATAAATAACAATAATCATATATGCCAAACATATTATAAAACTACAATTAGAATAAAAAGCATATTTGTTCTTGTATTAACTCCTTCTCATACTCTAGAATTGCCGTGTATATGTATTTCTTTAAATTCAAGCTTGTGTTTAACTTTTTCTTTGCAGCAGAGTTTTCCTTACTTGCCACGTTTCACTTTCCATTCCGCATTACAGACAAACACAAAGTGAAACAGATTTATAGGATTATTTGTTGAAATGTAAAAGTGAATAGTTTTACAGGCACAAATTGCAACTGTTCACTTTTCACTGGAAACCAGTAGAAGGAGACCCCTAGGAAAACGCTGTACAAATGGTTGAAGAAAACATTAATTTTCCTTGAAGATTGTGCCTTGCAGAAAGACATGGGGTTAGGGAAATAAAAAAAAAAAATTAAAAAAAATTAAGGAAACCATGGTCAATATGGGTTATCTCAACCATTTCAAGAATTAATATTGAAGTGTTGCCTAATGAAAATTTGATGGCAAATTAATGCAAATAAACATTAAATCTGTGTAATCTATCACTTTCTGGATTTCTAGTTACCATTTTATTTCACTTGATTCTTTTTAGAGATTATGCATTTATTTACCGTCCTCTCGGAGTTATCTACAGTGAAGTCCTTCTCCAAGTGACTCAGGTGACTTAACAACTGGCCCATCAAAGTATGAAGGGAAAACTGAGATGAATCGTCAGTGTTTCCTCTAGTTTTTCTTACAAACTAAGGGAATTTTGTATGGCTTCAATACGAAACTATCAGTTAGCCACAGCGTTAGTTCAAAGCCAGTCTTAAGTTCATGAACCTTAACAAACCTTTTGAGGAACCTCGTTTATGTTTGGCATTTGTACTGAAACACTATACCGCGAGAGCTTCGCATGGGTTTGGGTTTCATTGCAAACATCTTGAATGGAATTTCTATTACTTTGAAGATATAAAATGCCACAGAGCAAATCTTCACTAGGTGTAAACTGACAACTCTGCACCAAGTTCACTGTCAGTAAACACCTTTCATGATCTGATCCTTTAATTAATAAGCAATGCTTGTCATTGACCCTAATTAAAATGAACTAAAATGGTTCTCTACCATATCCTTTCAGTACAGAAATATGCAAAATTTATACAGATGATATACAGGATTTTAAGTTCCATTTGGACACCTAAAGAAATTAACTTTTTGCCTAGAAAACAGATGTTATTATAACTGCAGTAAATATGCTGACACGTTACTTACTGTTATGCATCCAATCAATATTAGCCAGATTAATTCTTTTTGCTTAATCTGTAGCATTTTTCGTGTCAGAACAGCATTAGTTATGCAAAAATGGTCATACATTGTCAAACTGAGAGACTCATCTTGATTATTCGTGGTTATTTTGAGTATAAGTACAATCCACCCTGACTGTTAGTCTGCCCTTGGGAGCCAAGCAATTTGGCTGTTATTATAATGAGGTGTGGCTCATCATAAGGGTGATTATAATGGAGTCTAAGGGAATAGGGAGTCAGGCCTACTGTATATTATATTTCATTTTTAAACACTGTACTTTGGAATAATGGTTGAGTATTGTAGCATTTTTGTTCATTGCATGTCTTCGGGGGTTGAGATATCCTCCAATGGACTGTTTTGATACTAATAGGAAAGCACGTTTAGAACATGAAAATCCCTGTATCTGTTCCTTCAGGCAATTTGTTCAGAGTGTAATTCACATCTGATGAATACTTGGTGACACTGAATGGTCCAGTGAAGACTGGCGCTAATTTTGCAGTAATGCTCTCTGCTGCATCTGTGTCTGAGTGGGAAGGTATTTTTCACCAGTTCATGAACATTTAAAGATCACTTGTATCTGTTTGTGATCATAATATTACTTTCTATGCTGTAATTTCTTACTGAAGCTGCCCTGAAGTGGTTGTAGGTCTGAGATGTGATCTTTATAGTTTTCTAGCTTTTCTCAAGAGGACCAAGTCCAGAAACAACACAGCTTCTTTTAATTCATAAAGTGTTGTCTTTAGGGAAACAAAAAAACTTGTCAGAAAAAAAATTCCTTTACAATTTTTCTCCATTCCTCCCTGGGAGCAATATTGACGAGAGATTATTTTGATTAAAACTGAATACCCTAAAGTGTCACCAAACCCCCCCCCAAATCGTAATCTCCTTATTACAGGATGTTAGGGGTTTTGATTTTACAGTTACGTGAAAGGTTTGACAGATGGATGAGCAACCCACATGATACAAAATTACCTTCTGCAGAAGCTTTCGATGCATTTCCCAAGTGTGCTGATGTTGAACACGAATTTCTAACTATATATAAGAATGAAACAAAAAAAAAATTCACAAGTTGTGTGGGGAAACATAATTCCAGTGTCCGTGTGTGTATTTCTATACAGGGTTACAAGAAGGGTAGACCTGTTCTGACAAAACTGGAGCACGGCCATCTTATTCAAAAAGTTTAGGTATATCTACATAAATGTAAAAAAGATATCCCAATCCTTTCTGTTGGCTGGAGAACATAATATTTGTTTTGTAATTTATTATGAAATAGTTTTAATGGCCTCAAAAATCAGTAGAATCCTTTTCTACTATTGGCACATTTTGTGAATGGGGGCAATTCCCTTTATTTCGTTATAATTTTGTTTCAGCTCTTACCTTGTGTTTTAAATTTGGACTGTATAAAAACAGACCTTAACCCATTTGGCCCAAAGACCTAACGTTTGATGTTTGGAAGTGTTACAACAATAATAATAGTAATGTTGACCGTCTGGAAATAAATAAATAAATAAACAAACAAGTGAACAAATAAATGTCTCTATTCATATACATATTCACTTGTTGAAATATTTACCGTCAGTTTGATCCACAATTCAAAATAAGACAGGTAGAAATTCTGCAGATCAAAACCAAACGCTCTGTTTGTATCAATCGCTGCGTATGACACTGCTAAATTTTCACCTCTCTGCATCACTGACTGCCATTAAAAGATTGCCATTTAATTGCAATTGCTAGCAATGGCATATATATAGTAACTTTGTTTCTATAGAAGTTTCTGTGAAGTGTTGGTACATGAGCTTATCGAGTATTTTTTGCGTAGAAGATACTTTCAAGAGGTTCTGTGTAATGCCAGGAATCCAGAGTTGCTAGGATATAAACTATTTTGACATTCTTCGTGAAAAAAAATGCGTTTCACCGGTGGCTACTTTTCATCTCAGATTCAGGTAGAAAGAATACAAAATAATATCAGACAAAAACTATGGCTCATAAAACCACCTTTGTAAAAGTAAAATTGCTGGATGCAGCATTTTAATGTAGAAATCCTCAAACTCAGAAATGCTTCGTTTCCAAATCATCAAGGAAATATATACATGTAATGTTAGTTATGTTCTGCGTAGTATTCTATCCTGTAGACTCGATGATATTGTAAGACACTTCTTTTTTGTAAGTTGAAAAAAATCCAACCTTACTTAAAGCTTGCTCCTTCAGTTATTTATTATCTTTTAAATTGGGTTGATGGTTGCACTCGGTGATCTTAAACGTCCCTTCCAACCTACACAATTCTATGATTCTATGATTCTATGATATGATATTCATTGCTCTGTTAGAAAATGCATTTGAACCTATAATATTTAGAAAGATTTACTGATAGGAAATAAATATATGCCTCCAAAATACACTTCTTCCCTCCTGCAAGCTGTGGAAGTTTCAGTAAAATCTCAAACTGTCTTTGAAGAGTGCCTACTTTTCAGTCTTTTGACTGTCTCATACAACAGGAAAGTTTGCAAATACACTTCATCCACATTGTGTTCAAAGCACAAACTACCCCCAGACAGTCCATTTCTAAAGCTAGAAAAGTTCCTCTCTGGCATGTGCAGTGTTCTGTTGCCATATGCTAATATCCTGTCATTTCTCTGAGCATCTTTCTGCATGAGTGCTCCACCAAGGCCCCCATGACATGTCTCTATGTGAACTGTAAACACACTTTTAAAGTCTTGGAAAGCTTAAAAGGGCTTGATGACTGGTGCTTGCTAGGAATATGCTAGAAGACCTTCTAATTTAACCAGGGCGTTCAAAAGGGACAATATATTTCACTGTAATACTATGTAATGTTGAACACTGAGTGACAACATTGACCTCCATGAATTATGGCAGAATGTAATGACTTCTGGCTACAGCCTGGATGTTTAAAGTGTAGCTGTATTTGGAAAAAAATCAAACCAAACCAACACCCCCTTCAAAAAAACCAAAAACCCACCAACCCCCCCCCCCCCCCAAACACAAATGTAAACGAACAAAAAACTTCATAGGATAATTTCCCTTATTTTTCGAGGAAAGAATGATCTAAACATTGTTTTGAACATGATCAGGATAGGCAATTAGGATTTAATATTGAGAAAGTATTGATTTAAATACCATTAAGAGTTCTTAGCTTTAATGACTGATAATAATTGTTCTGACACTGCCAGGGTAAAGTGTTTGGGCAGGATGAATAACTGGACAATAACTTTTATCTGTCCAAACCTGTTTGGTTTGTAGGTGGTTTTTTTTCTCCCACTTGAGAGGAGTTGAGAGAACTATACTTTTCTAATTCTTCCAGTATTTCAGTGGCACTTAATCAATGTGCAGATGCAGAAATCTTTATCAAATTATACATTTTTGGATGCCTGATGTGGGAAGAAAAAAGTCTTGCATATCAGTCATCTGAACTGAAATTTAGAACAGAATAGAATAGAACAGAACAGAACAGAGTACTTCTAGTCCAACTGCCTGAACACTTCAGGGCTGACCAAAGGTTAAAGCATATTATTAAGGGCATTGTCCAAATGCCTCTTAAACTCTGACAGGCTTGGGGCACCAACCACCTGTCTAGGAAGCCTGTTCCAGTTCTTGACTACCCTCTCTGTACAGAAATGTTTCCTTATGTCTAGTCTGAACCTCCCCTGATGCAGCTTTGAACCTCTCATACATGTCCTGTCACTGGATCCCAGGGAGTAAAGACAGTACTTCCCTGTCCACTTCCCCACCTCAGGAAGCTGTAGAGAGCAATGAGGTCACCCCTGAGCCTCCTTCTCTCCAAACTAGACAAACCCAGAGTCCTGAGCTGCTCCTCATAGACATTCCTTCCAGCCCTTTCAACAGCTTTGTTGCCCTCCTCTGGACATATTCGAGTACCTTCACATCCCTGAATTACGGGGCCCAGAACCGCACACAGTGCTCAAGGTGAGGCTTGCACCAATGCTGAATACAAATGGGATAATCACCTCTTTTGACCAGAAGGTTATGTGTGTTTGCTGCATCCCAGGATGAGGTTTGCCCTCTTGGCATCTCATACTTCCACTGGTGAGATCCCACCTTGAGTACTCTGTACAGTTTTGTGCCTCTCACTACAGGAAAGACACTGAGTTGCTGGAGCGGGTCCAGAGAAGGGCAACAAAGCTGGTGAAGGGACTGGAGAACAAGCCTTATGAGGAGCGATTGAGGGAATCGGGGTTGTTTAGCCTGGAGAAAAGTTGCACCAGGGGAGGTTCAGATTGGATATTAGGAAAAATTTTTACACTGGAAGGGTTATCAAGCATTGGAACAGGCTGCCCAGGGAAGTGGTTGAGGCACCATCCCTGGAGGTATTTAAAAGATGGGTAGACATAGTGCTTAGTGATATGGCTTAGTGATGGTTTTTGTCAGTGTTAGGTTGATGGTTGGACTGGGTGATCTGACAGGTCCCTAGGCAATTCTATGATTTTATGATTCATCTTGGGCCTGCTGTCAGCCAGCACCCCCAGATGACTTTCTGCAGGGCTGCTCTCCAGACACTCCTCTCCCAATTTATATTTTTGTCCAGCGTTACTCTGGCCCAGGTTTTGTCACCCTGGTTTGCATTGTTTTTCTAGCTAGGCCGAGTCATTTCAGTTATGTGGGGTAATGCGCTTTTCAACACAGTAAAGAACTTCAGAATCAGATCCTGTGCCTGTAAGCAAAAAGTGAAGACCATAATTCACTTTCTGTGGGTGGAAAAAAAAAAGTTGTCCTTGAAAACATTTGGAAATGTATGATAACTTTAAGTAAATTACCTGTATCATGCTTCATAGTAGGTCTGCAAAACAGAGTATGAAATTATATAATACTATTTTTCCATAATTGACATACATAAATAAAACAATTAAAAACAATATAAAAATCTTTTCTCCTTTACTTTCCTTATAGATCTGAACTTAAACAAAAGGTCTGGTGATTCCTTCTGATGGCATTTCCTGGATTTATTTCTCAATAATGACACTTTTGGGAGCAATTCTATGGGGAATGAGATTGATCACCCATCACTGCTGCTGATGTGCTGTTTAACCAAGCTGGTGAACCATAAACTGTCATCAGAGAGGGTATCAGACTAACAGCGTGTATCATGCAGCTTACTCTCCTGTGCACCTAACAATGATGATAATTCTCTTAGTCCATTAGACAGCACAAGGACCTGTTAAACAAAGTACTGGAGTGGTACACTTGACGTGACCCAAAAAAGAAACCAAATCCTGCTAGATGGGCTGAGTGGTGACATAAACTGAAGCCATAGGTCATGGAGCAAGAATTCTGGTGCTTCATGCCTTAATAGGACTTTGACATACCGACAGGATTTCTAAAGCTGTAGCTTTCTTTGAGAGTAGTAGACATGCTCTAAAAAGGGGTAAGCATAGTTAGCTCTTTTGAGCAGTGAAGAAGACTTATTCCAAAGTCTTTTCAACTCACGTTTTTTCAAATAAATATGAAAAAAACCCCAACAATAAGAATTTAAAGGAATAAGCAATATTTATATTTTTAATTATTGTTAAATGTCATGTACCTGATGTTTCAATGTTACAAACTGTATCAACATGATTAAAAAAGTTATGATTACTAGGTAAAGTTTATGACCTATGAATTTTTGAGGACAGAATGCCAAGGGATGTGCAGAGATCGATGAAGATGTACATAACCTGATGATTGACATTTACGTTCTTTTTTTAACTTGTATGCATAATTCCTACTACTGACTTCAGTGGAAATAGTCACATTCCCTCCTTTCATGCTTTTAGTTTTCTCTCCTTTCATGCAATTAGTTTTTGGAAGATCAAAGCTTAAATTCATCCTGGTTCTTCTACCTCGAGTTGTTGAAGACTGGTGTTTTGTGGGTTGTTTTTGTTTGTTTGTTCATTTGTTTTTTTCTTTCTGGGTGGATCATTCAAAGGCTCTAGCTAGGAGTATTCAAGGAATAGTAAGGAGGCTTTTGCCCCAGATTAGTAAGTCTGAGTCCATTGTGGATACTCCCAGATATTGTAAAGTCCTCTCAGACGTGCAGAAATGCCTGCCCCAATTCATACTGTAGCTGTACCCTCTAGGAACCTCTCATTTTAGCTAAAACTTCCTCCAGGGCTCCAAAGGGGTCTTCTCTCCTTTTTGTTCCCCAGCTCCACGATCCTGATTAATCACCCAGTAGCATACATGCAAGTGCTGAACGTAACTTTTCAGTGTTGCACTCCACATCTTTTTTCTATGGGATTCCTCTGACCAACTTTTTGATATCTGCAACATGTGACATCAATAACTAAGGCAGTCAGTGGGGAAAACCAGACTCTTCCAGGGATAATTAATCTCATCCTTATGGGAGCATTTTTGACAAGTGAAATAACCTAAAACTAACTGGTTTTCTGCATTAAGAAGGTATGCAGTGTCCATCTCACAGGTAAAGAGCATTTATCCTGAACGGTATAGTATCTTTAACTGTAGATGCCCAAATCGAATTACTCAAATCCCATTCCTTCTGTCCAAACTAAAGTCTCTTCAGCTGTAAGCCTAGGTCAGTATGGCTAAAGCAGAAAGTCTGCCCTTTCCTCTGAGGAACCTGCTGTCTATTGTTTCCTTTTGAAAATTTTTATACAAATGTTTCCATATTTTCTCCCATCCATCTCTCACACCTGGAGCAAGCTTGCCGTAACATCTGCAAAGTCTATTTATGGTTCTGGACAAATTGCTTCTAGATATTCTTCTTGTCTGTAACACCTGCCAGAAGCTTGAGAATGTGTAGGCCAATGATGGTCTGAGACACTTACTGAATGTTGGCTCGTGTTTCCCAGTATGTCTCCATTGGTATCCATGCTATGGCCACTTTTTTTACTGCGTGTACACAGAGGTAGTACAAGCTCTTTTGGTGGACAGTCCCTAGCACACTGGGACTTGTAGAGCCTGTGAAAGTAATCAAGCTGGCAGCAATTACAATAATGAAATAATAACAATAGTAATACTAATAACATATAACAATGCAAGTAAACAAGAAAAGATTTAACTGGGAAAAAATAATTCTAAAGAGACTGTTTTCTATGTGTGTCTCTGCTAAGAATTTGCTCAGCTACAGCAGAATTAGGAAGCTTCAAATAGCAAGTGAAACCATTGTCCTAAAAATTGGGCAACACACTTTGCTACATTTGGAGGTAGTAAAATTATATACCGATTCCAGCAATCATCAGAATAATCATCAGAGCCCTGCAGGCACTACTAACCCTGACTATCCCTGCCCAGCCCCTCCCCACCCTGCCCATGGCCCAGGACCCTATTTCAGCCCCTCGGGACCGTCAGTCCCTGCACCATTGACACCACAATGTGGCCAGTCTCCTGTTTCCCACAGCCCTGCCCTGCCCAGCCATGGGCCGCGCTGAGTTGGGCCCACCCATGGACCCACGTCCCAGCCCAGCTTTGACCCATCCCCATCACCATGGAGGTGTCTGATGCTTGAGACCGGGGCTGCCCTGATGCCCCCTGGCTGCCCCACTCCTGGGGAGGTGGGATGGGCCCTTGGTAGCAGGCTCTGTCCTGATGGACCCCAGGTGGAAAATCCCAGCTCCTGACCCCAGCAGAACCCTGGTGATCGGGTTGTAATGCTAAGAGTAATATCTGGTCCTTCAATTCAAGGCTATGTAAATTCATCTCAAGATATTTGATCATTCTTACTCATGAGGAATAGTAAGATATTTTCTCCTCACTGCTAGAGAAGGTCAAAATTTCAGAGGCTGTCAAAGGAGATTCAGGAAGAAAAGCCTACTGACTTACCCCTTCATTGCAGAAAATGCAACTCTACTTACTGATTTCTTAGGTAAAAAAATATTAAACCCGTTGCTCGTTGTGACACAGCTGAATTATTTGTTTTAGTAACTAAGCCTAAAGCAAATGTAAAAGCAAACAAATTGTTCATCTCTCTCTTCACTAGTGTGAAAATTAGACTCTGGTCAGGGTAGTGTAGTGGCTATGCCTTTCACACTTTAAAGAATGCTTTTCCTCATGGCTGGGTCTTTTATGTACAGCAGAGTCCACAGATTTTTATAATAACACTTCTCTCAAAAGAAATGTCTAATGTCATTCCAGAAGTCCAAAGGTTTCTGAGATCTCAGCACAGGGTTCGGAGATACACAGGGAAAGCAAAGGAGACCTGTGCCCTTCTACAGTGGCAGCTGATGGCCAAGAAAAGAAAACCAAGGATATTTTACCTCACACCACAGTCCTGTCTTTAGGCAAGTTAATTAAGTCTAATTTAAAAAAAAAAGAAAAAAGAAAAGTTTTAGTTAATGATTCTCTTGTCATCCAAAAAAAAAAAAAAAAAAAGCCCAAACAGATTTTTACTTATTTGCTCTATTTATCTTGTTTATTTGAATGCTATCTTGAATATTGTAAATTTTTTCTTTTTTTTTTTTTCCTGGAAATTGCAGAGGGTGCATGCTAACTCACCAGCCAACTTAGTTGGCCAGCTGTTTTTTATGGAAGAAACAGGTCCCTTCAACTGACAGTTTAGAGAAGAAATATTTGCACTAAAGGACGCTTTTCCTGTTCCCTACAGAAGGAGCAAAAGAATCAAACCAAATATTTTGGATACCTAATACTGGTTGACCCATCCTCAGAAAGTTGACCCAGTCAAATTCCCAAGAAACACTCTGACAGTTTAAGGATATTTTACCATTAACATTTGGTACAAAGACAGGAGTGTACACTTACACTGTAACATGTACGTTATTTGCCTAATTACCCCTACT